>NC_061509.1:200177932-200201656 GCF_022539505.1 Lolium rigidum
TTGGCTGCATGTGCCGTGGGTCCGCTTGGAAGCGACCCAGCGGTAGAAGGGACCGACCGCAGTGTAGAGAGTTTTGAAGGGAAAAAACCTTTTCAGTATATAAGAAAAAAATTTAAAAAAGTGACACTATTCTTTGTGGATGGAAATTCCCATGCAGATGACGAATTTCGGTTTCCTATGTGACAAATGCAAAGTAGTATTATGTTTTCAAGCAATCAAAATTGTTTCGTTATGTAGAAGCAAAACTTCTATGTAAAAATTGTTGTGCTACGCAGGAACCAGAAAATAAACTAAATTCTAGGGTATACAGCATGTTGATTGGACTTCCAAAGAACAAAGAAAACGTGAGGTTAAGAAAATGTTAGAAATCCTCCGAAAATGAGATGAACGAAGAATTATATATGAAAAAAGAAAAACTTTGCAGGGACATATGTGGATTTAGCATATTAACAGATCTCATATAGCAATACGAACATAATTAAGCTGTTTCAAACAAGCACTTGTTATTTCTGCGAAAAATAAGCAAAGGAACACAAAAATTGATCAAAATTTGCATTAGTTGTTTTTCTACAGCACATCATCTCTAATTTGTTGTAGAGCTGAGAAACTAACCCCTATTACATGTAAGATGCAAAACCTCAGCCCCTAACCCCACTTTGGTCTATTTTCTAACATTACTGGGGTCACTGATGGTAACATAAAGCAACTCACATCTACTAAACCTTCCAGCAACCCAACAAGTATCCTCTACGCTACGTGTTGCATCAAGCTGAACTTCAGTTACCAGAGCTCGAGTCCATCAGCTAGGACCAGTAATGTGCAATTTCAGTTGCAGCCATCGAGGCACGATCGTCAAGGTATACCGAGCATGCTATATATTTACGTCCAGGGAGGATATTCGCTAGATGAGAGCACTCCAAACAGAAGAATTGCCTTCATCGCATCGAGTATGTACTGACATAGGCATCCCCAATGGGCCTGCCGAAGATGGTACCGGGGGTTTTACTGAGGCCCACGACCCGAAGATTATAAAGCCCGGAAGCCCAATTAGGAGAGAGTTTGGAAAGATAGAATTGTATTAGGAATATTGACTTGTAACAGACTCAGATTGTCTCCCGAACTCTGTAACTTGTGTATCACGAAACCCTCGGCTCTGCATCCTATATAAGGGGGAGTCGAGGGACAAAGAGAGGATCGATTTCAAAGTCAACACAACCCTAGTTTTCTAGCAGTCGAGTACTTTTCCGGCTGAAACCCTCGAGATCTACTTGCCCTCTACTTCCAACTAAACCCTAGTGACAAGTTAATCTCTTGTCAATTGGCGCCGTCTGTGGGAATTAGAGGCGACAAGGAGCTGATCTCGATGACACGTTCAAGATCGTCGACTTCTTCGGTAGCAAGCAACGCGATGGATAGAGGTAAAATGATCGAAACTGATCTAGTCGATTTTGTTCCTCACCCGCCCTCCCGTTTGGATGCATATGCGTATCTAGAGGAGCATATGGAGATGACGTTCGGAAGGTTCCACTTCCGTGTCGAGAAAGAAGGATTGTATCATCTCGAGGTTCCGACTTCGTCGGGATTGTCAGCGGTCGATTCCGATTTTTTGGACTCGTCGTCATCGTTCGAGACAGGCGATGAGGAGATTTCACCGCCACGCTTCATCAAAACTACGGCAAGCGAAAAGCTCGCCAAGATCTTCGGCGACATGTCCTTCGAGTCGTCTGCGGAGTCCAATATAAGCAGCGACTCTGACAGCATCGACAGCTTCAGCTTCATCGACAGATCCACTATTGTTGGAGAGGTCTTCGCCGATCTATATGACGGTGTCACCAATCCTGACAAAGGTCAAAATACAAAATACCATCAAATCTATGCAATTGGAGATACAAGCCGACCACAGGAGGAGACATCAGAGAACTTCGATAACGCGGGAAATCCGTACGTCGACCCCGCTGATCTTACGCGAGGTTTGGGAACCAAATATGTCGGACCTGGAACACGAGAGATGGTGCAATTTCCGCGAGCAGTGTGGGATAGAGTTGCAAGAGCTATTGATGGCACGAGAGCCAATGATCAGTAACTGCGACAGCTGAAGAGTTACAAGCATATCAATATAGACTCGCCCGTGCCAGACGGGAGCTCGAAAAACAGAAAGTTGAGCTGGATAGGAGGCAAGCCGCGGCTTCCGCGTCAAGCAGGTGAAGAGCGGAGTTGAGCCGACAATCAGGTACTTCGGGAGACAGTCATAGAGCAGCTCGAAATAGGGTAAGATCTCGGTTGCAAAATATACCTGAGCCTGAAAGGGAGAACCTAGTTCAAAACCTCGACATGTCCTTTATGTCGATTGACACGAGGGGGAATATTATTCCCAAAACACTAGAAGCCGGATACATGGCGACACAAGCTTTCATCTTGGCATCCAGGCCACCTCCCGGATATCCAAGAGAAGCGCTGTATAACATGGCCATGGCAGGAGTTGGAGCCATGGGAACAGCGTTCGCAAGCACGCCTCCCGAAGGATCTGCAAGGCAAAATAGTCCACGACCTACTGCAGCGGTGCAAGATCCCGCGAGAACGAGTGGGGCAAGAGATGCAGCAACTCAAGTAAGGGTGGACAGAGCGCGACGGGACAGAAGGGAACGTCGGCACTCACCAGAGGTTGATGAAGAGGATATGTGCGGGCTCCCGTGCTTTACGAGACGAGTCCGCAAAACTCGAGTTCCATCAGGGTTTAAGCTACCCGATAATTACAAAAAATTCGATGGCTTACAAGATCCTGAGGATTGGCTAGTTGATTATCTCGAGACGGTAAAGCTAATGGGTGGAACTAGAGCAACAGCCATGCAGAGCATTCAAGTACACTTGAGTGGTGCCGCACGATCGTGGATAAAAAAGTTGTCTCCTGGGTCTATCGACAGCTGGGAAAGTTTCGAGGACATATTCATGAAGAATTTCCGATCCACGTGCAAGAAACCCGCATCATTGGAGCAGTTGAGGGCTTGCAGGCAGAAATATGACGAATCAATGAGGACGTATATCCAGAGGTGGAACATCAACAAAAACTCGGCGGAGAATATATCTGATGAGAGAGCAATAGATGCATTTGTTGCTGGTATTCGAAGGAGGGACTTTGTCGAAGATTTGAGGAGAACCAACCCAAAAACAATAGCAGCACTCATGGAGATAGCGAATCGGTGGGCGGATGGAGAAGATGTTGTTCACAACAAACGACACAGGTCGCCTGAGGAGTACCGCAACCGAAACTTTTAAAATAGGCGACGATTCCCTCGATAGTTCTCAGATTATGATGCTCCCGGCCAAATATCGGCTGGATTTCGAGGAAACAGTGGAGGAAACAATCGAGATGATTATCAAAAAAGTGGCGAGCAGCGCATCGACTACAAGGACGGCTCCTGTCCCAATAGACAAAATAATGGACCAAGGTTTCAGAGGCCGTATGTATCACCCGAGGATCTCTTAAACGGACCATGCCAAATGCACTTTTACCTCGACAACAATGGAAAGAGGCAGTTAGGACATCTGCAGAAGGATTGTCGAACTTTTCTGGCACTACATAGATTTGCAGGGCATACCAACGCGCAGGCAATGAATAGAAACCCCCAGGGGCCAAGGAGTGAGATCCACCTTCCACCTCCACCCGCAATTACGGATGCAAATCGACACCAGTTGCAGCTGGCGGCAGCTCCACAACCAGCGACACCAGTGGTGCGGTCTCGATGATTCAGAAAGGCAGGCCGTCCAACAGAGCTCAGAAAGTAATATCGTGGCAAGTTTTTATGGCAGAAAAGATGCCACCACCAACAATTGAGTATTTGAACTGGTCAGGGCAAGATATCGGCTTCACTATAGCCAACCACCCACAACAGGTTCCACGACCAGGACAGTCTGCTTTGATCTTACCCGCGGTTATCGCAGGATTCGACGTTTCGCGAGTATTCATTGATGGCGGAAGCAGTTTAAAGCTCATGTACGCAGATACATTGGGGAAGATGAACATATCCCTGGCAAACTTATTACCAACGGATACGCGTTTCCATGGTATCACACCGGAGAAGCCGAGTTACCCACTGGGAAAGATCAACCTCGACGTTCAGTTTGGAACCCGCGAAAATTACAGAAGAGAGAGGTTGGAGTTTGAAGTCGTGGATTTCCCGTCGCAGTATCACGCTTTGTTGGGACGACCAGCCTATGCCAGATTTATGGCGGTACCACATTACACATACTTTTTGTGGAGACTCTCCGGACCAAAGGGACCAATCACAGTAAAAGGCAGTTTCGCGTTAGCTGATAAGTGCGACAATGATTTTCATCGACTGTCAGAGACTTTCGGGATGCAAGCAGAGTATATGGCGTCAAGGCTAACAACTGATTATGATGTGTTGCCAGATGCAGGGAGGCCGCTCAAGGAGCCAACCTTTGACACTACCAAAGATTCAAAGGAGGTGCAGATCCACCCGACAGATCCCAAGAAAACGACATCCATTGCAACAAACATGGACCTCGCATAGGAAAGCGCGCTCGTTGAGTTCCTCCGCGAGCGCTGGGAAATCTTCGCATGGTGTCCATATGACATGCCAGGAGTACCCAGGGAACTTGCCGAGCACCACCTCAATTTGGATCCAATGGCGAGGCTAATTAAACAACCTTTGCGGCGTTTTTCGGAACCAAACCGCAAAGCTATGCTGTCAGAAATCAATCGACTCAGAGAAGCTGGCTTTATCAAAGAGTTACATACAGAATCCACGTGGGTAGCTAACCCAGTACTGGATCACTTTCCCCTCCCAAGGATCAATCAAATTATCGACTCCACGGCAGGCTGTGAACGTCTTTCCTTCCTGGACGCATATTTTGGTTATAACCAGATCAGATTAAAAGAAGACGATGAGGTCAAAATAGCTTTTATAACACCTTATGGCGTGTTCTGCTAGAGAACAATGCCCTTTGGATTGAAAAACGCGGGAGCAACATACCGACGGATGATGCAGAAGTGTCTCGCCACACAGATTGGCAAGAACGTACAAGTGTATATCGACGATGTCGTCATAACAACAAAGAAGGGGTCAACCTTGATCGAGGATCTGAAGGAAACTTTCGACAACCTCGACAAGTTCAGCCTCAAGCTGAACCCGACAAAGTGCAGGAGAAATTCGCGGGTTCTTGGTTTCAGCAAGAGGAATCGAAGCCAACCTAGAGAAAATCCAAGCCATCATGAAGATGCGAAAGCCAAGGAAGTTGAAGGAAATACAACAGCTAACTGGGCGAGTCGCAGCTTTAAGCATATTCGTCGCCAGGCTGGGAGAAAAGGCGTTGTCGTTTTACGCTTTGATCAAACAAGGAGAGAAGTTTCAGTGCAACAAAGAAGCAGACAGAGCTTTCGAGGACCTTAAGCGTACAATCTCGACACCGCCAATCTTGGTAGCGCCTAAGGAAAAGGATCCTCTCCTGTTATACATCGCAGCCACGCCTCAGGTGGTTAGCACAGTCCTTGTGGTCGAAAGAGAAGAAGAAGGAAAACTTAACGGAGTGCAGCGGCCGGTATACTTCGTCAGCGAAGTTTTATCGCCCTCAAAACAGCGGTACCCGCAGTACTAGAAGTTAGCATATGGAGTATTCGCAACCGCAAGAAAACTGCGACACTATTTTTCGGCGCATCCGATAGTAGTGGTCAATGAGGCGCTTTTATCCAACATATTAAACAATCCAGAAGCTACGGGTCGCGTCTCCCTTTGGGGAATAGAACTTTCCCCTCGGGACATCACATATGAGAAAAGAAAAACAATAAAGTCACAGATCTTTCCAGACTTCATCGTGGAGTGGATGGAGCTACAAAATACGGGACCTCCAGATTTGTCGAGAACTTGGACTATGAACTTCGACGGGTCCAAGAGATTAGAAGGAGCTGGAGCAGACGTGATACTAGTATCGCCTCAAGGCGACAAGTTAAAATACGTGCTACGGATGACGTTTCCAAACGCATCTAATAACGAGGCAGAGTACGAAGCACTTATACACGGGATGAAGATGGCGAAAGCTTGCGGAGCAACTCGATTAAAAATCTTTGGTGATTCACAGCTGGTGGCTCAACAGGTGATGAATCAATGCGATGCAGTCAATGACAGTATGATAGCGTACAAGGAAGTATATAATGAGCTCGAGAGGCTATTCGATGGGTGCGAAGTAAATCATATCAGCAGGCTTAGCAACGATGAAGCCGATGTTCTTGCATACATCGGGTCGCAGTGTCTGGCAATACCACCTGGCGTGTTCTAGGAGGAGATAGCTGAAAGATCAACCAAGGCGAAGAAACAACAGAAGAAGGAGAAGGATGAGAAAGCCCCGGGGGCTCCAGCAGCATCATTGTAAGGTGAGGAGGGACCACATGTGATAATGATGGTACAAATTTCTTGGATGCAGGTTTACATAGCGTACATCCTGAGGAAGGAACTACCCGACGATCCAGTTGAAGCAAGGCGAGTTATCAGACGTTCTAAAGCCTTTACTGTGGTCAAAGGAGAGCTATACAAACGAAGTATTTTGGGAGTACTACAGAGATGTGTCACACCCGAAGAAGGAAGGCTTATTCTCAAGGATGTACACGAAGGGGTGTGCGGACATCACGCAAGCAGTCGAGCTATAGCTGCCAAGGTTTTCAGAGCAGGATTCTATTGGCTAACAACAATCGAGGATGCAAAGGACATAGTGCGTAATTGCGATGCGTGCCAAAGGTTTGCCGTGAAACCTCATTCTCCGGCAGCAGAGTTGATGCCAATACCGCTGTCGTGGCCCTTTGCTCTGGGGTCTTGATATGGTGGGAAAATTGCACAAAGCTTGGCCAGGAGGATACGAGTATATGCTCGTAGCTCTCGACAAGTTCACAAAGTGGATCGAAGCGAAGCCGATAAACTCACCAGATGCAGCATCCGCAATCAAGTTTGTTAAGATTATTGTTTTTCGGTTTGGAGTCCCTCATAGCGTCGTCACAAACAACGGCAGCAACTTCACATCCAAGGAGTTCAAGGCATATTGCGCAGAGGTAGGCATCAAATTACAATTTGCATCAGTTGCGCATCCGCAAACCAATGGTCAGGTCGAGAAAGCAAACGACATCATCTGCAACGGCATCAAGAAGCGCCTGTTAACACCATTGGAAAAAGCTCGACACACATGGCCAGAGGAGTTGCCTAGTGTGTTGTGGAGTATTCGAACAACACCAAATACAGCGACACAGGAAACTCCGTTCTTTCTAGTCCATGGAGCTGAGGGAGTGCTGTCGATAGAGATAGAACACAACTCCCCGAGAGTGGCAGAATTCAATGAAGAAACCTCGAGAAAGACACTGCAAGATGACATCGATGCACTCGATGAAGCCCGAGATGAGGCATTGTCGAGGGTTACCAAGTACCAGCAAGATATGAAAAACTACCACAGTCGACGTTTGCGACCAAGATCTTTCCAGGTAGGCGACTTAGTTCTTCGGTTGACGCAAAATAGCCATGAGAAACTCGAGTCGCCATGGATTGGCCAGTGCATCGTCACAGAAGTAATTGAAGGAGGAGCATACAGGATAAAGGACAAGAAGACAGGGATAGCCGAGCCAAATCCTTGGAACGTGGCGCAACTTAGGCGTTTCTACGCTTAAACTCGAAATATAGTCCTCTTTGTAAACATACAATGTACTGAAACGCTTGCGAGTTTTCAGACGCACTCTTTTCCTTTCAGGGCACCGAGTGGGGCTGAAAGGTTTTTAGTGAGACGGGCTCACAGTGCTGCAATATAATAAAGATATTGATGATATACATCTTTTTCGTCGACAGGCTCGGGGGGCTTTCAACCCGCAGTAACAATATATATAAATTTTCGCACAATACAACTTACAAAGTTATTTGCCTTGGTACAAAACACCTCGCAAACCAATAAAGATACAAAACATCGGCCAACAAAAAAGCTCGGGGGCTTGATGAAACAAAAAACGTATAACTTGTTTCGCAATATACATAGTGCTTACAATGCACAATTTTTTACTATCAAGAAGGCTTTTATTTATCACCTATCAGGTCGTCTATGTTTATTCTCTCAGTATTAGCAGTATTACTCCTATTCTCAGCATAACTTCCCCTCACGAAGAACTCAGCATCTACTCGAAGTAATTTATCCATCATTTCATCGGCTACAGGGGTCACAACATCATTGATTTTATCAATGTTCCTCCTCCTCTTAGTCAGTTTGGCTTGACACTTCTCGACAATCGTGGTCATATCTAACTTTGGGTAGCAGATTTGTAACATGATCATGGCAAACCTTGCACCAGCAGTCAGTTGGGCTTTCACAAACTCATGGATTCGAGGAGCATCCAGAAACTTGTTCATCAGATCAGGAAGAGTCTTCGGTGGGGAGTTGCGAGGAAACATGGTATTGTAAACCAGGGCCAGCGTCTTTGCGCAGAAATCAAGAAAATCACGGACTTGACTGGCACGGTCTTGGAATCTGACGGTTTGACGAGTACGATCAGGCGTAGCCCAGAAATTTGACCCATGTTCTAGAGCAAGTTTGATGAGTACATTGGACCTGGCTTCAACTCGTTGGTCTTCGGCAGCAGTATCCAAAAAAGAACCTGTTTCACGGAAGCACAATGGTGAGAAATAGAAAGCAAGTAAAAGGGAAGAACCTCAAAGTCAGGAAACGTACCCGCCATATCCAGACTGGCGTCAGCCATCAACTCGAGCATGCAATTTTCTCGAGAAGCAGCTTGTGCAGCTTCGGCGACCGCGGCCTCCTTTAAAGCTACATCTTCTTGGGCCTGTTGAAGCGCCAGTTTCTCTTTCTCGGATGATTTCCGTGATTGCTCCATTATTACAAGTGCTTGTTTCTTCATCGCCTGTAGCTGCTGTCGCAGTTCGTACAAGTCCTCTTCTGGATCAGCACTCGAAGAATCTTCGTTGAGTTTGTTACCGGAAGTTTTCCTCAGGACGGAAGAAGCGGGCAAGACATTCGAGGAATGAGGATCCGCAGTATAATTGTCAAAAACCAACTGGAAAGAAAATATCGGTATCAATAACTTGGCAAAATAGCATTCCATTGATTCATTTGGATATTTACATGAGCATTAAAAAAGAGGGTTCCTAGTGAACCAATGATAATCTGTCGCAAAAGCTACTACGGCGACATCAACAGAAGAGGAAGAACAAAGCAAAAGCAGGGACAAGACGATCTACTTGACCTTCGGCTTTGTAGAACTAGGGGAAGGAGCTGGTTTACATCCGAGAAAACGCTGACTTAGCATCAGAGATACTCTGGCGCACTTCATCCCCATGAATCTCAAGGAGAGAAAGAGCGTCAAGAAGACGATCATCTTCGGGATTTTCGAGTTCATAATCCTGGTGCATCCTCCTGCTGAAACAAATTTCGGGTTGTCAACAAGTGCACGGAAAAGCGAAGGCTAACGAACAGTCAAAGTGGTTGGGGCACTTACTAACAAAGCGCCAATTTTGCGACTCCAAGCGGGCGATGATCTCTTCCTCGCGAGCAGTTTGTCGGGTTGTGTTCTCGCTCAAGGCAGTTTCAGCGTCATGGAGTCTTTTTCGAAGACTCTCGACAGCGGCAGCGTCTAACTCAGCCTTTTTGCGAGCTTTTTCGCTTTGCTGCAGCTTGAGGGCAAGGTCATCGGTGCGCTTATTAGCCTCGGCAAGAGCCTCTAGCAAAAGAAAGGACGACAATGTTACGACAAAATAGCAGAGGAAAATCTACACGACAAAAAAGAAGCAAGAGAGGAATACCTTTCAACTTATCAGCATAATCACGGTACCTGATAAATTGGGTACCAAGACGAATAAATTCTTTCATCAGAGGCTGAAAACATAGCATGGATGAGAAGATCAGCATAGGGAAAAAGTTCGATAGCAAAAAAGTTAGAGTCCTTACATCGTCCATAGAAGGAGTCGTCGAACTCCCGGTCAAGAGGCTCGGCTCTTTGCCCAGCTCAATCCTCGCTCTCTTCGGTGACGGGGCACGGGGGCTCCCGACAGGAGTCAGATGTCCTATGTCCCGTTGAGGAGGCGAGGTTTCGTCCGTAGTAGGGCGAGACTCGGAAAGAACTAAAGTACGGGACGTGCTCGTAAGAGCAGTCACGTTAACATGGGGCTCTTCTTCCTCGTCGCCACTGTGCATCAAGAAATAGTATAAGAAACGCTTAACAGGCAAAATATTGGGTGCAAAAAGGCGACAGAAACTTACGAGCTAACAAGGGCGTCGTTGTAAGGGTTGAAGGTTTCCTCCTCTTCGGGGGAAGTTTCTTCGGCAGGCGTTTGGCCGGCTTTGGAGGTGCCGGAGTCTGCAACTTCACCCTTCTTCCTTTTATTCTTTGGGGACACAGCAGAAGGGAGAGAGTGGACAGATTCGGAAGCCTCAGATTCAGCATCTCCTTCAGAGGAAGCCGCGGATTTGTGAGAACCCGCAACTTCACTCTCAGGGCGAGAAGTACCCTGGGTCTCATCGGTGATGATGGTTCGTTCCTCAACTTCTCCGCCTTCAGGAAGGGGAGGTAGAGAGGATTTAACTTGATGTTTTTACAAGAAGAAGAGATAGAGGCGACATGTTACATCAATGAATTCAGCAAAAAATAGTAGGCGACAAAGCTAAAAGTTCGTCGGGAACAAAAATAGCTTACCTTGGGGAGGGCGTTGGTGCCGCTATATGGCTCCACGCGACATGAGGATGGAATGATGTCTTTCTTTCTCAGCGACGAAATCTTCTGAACAAGTGAATGGA
The DNA here is from genome assembly GCF_022539505.1 of Lolium rigidum. NCBI lineage: Eukaryota > Viridiplantae > Streptophyta > Magnoliopsida > Poales > Poaceae > Lolium > Lolium rigidum. The sequence continues at coordinate 200,188,721 of NC_061509.1, forward strand.
TCGTAGCAAACAAGAGGGGGGGGGGGGTGAATGGTTGCTACGTCAAGTTTTAGTCTTTTTCAATTTTAGCAGTGCGGAAGGTAAAGGTAATTGCTTTAGTGGTGTTGGTGTTCCTACAATGATCCTAGAACAAGTGCAACAAGCAAAGGAACAAGCAAGATAGTAAGAGTAAGGAGCGGGACAACCGGAGGGCGCAGAGACGAGGCGAGGTTTGTTTCCCGCAGTTCCTCCCACAAAAGGGAGTACGTCTGCGTTGAGGAGGTGCTAGCCTCACACAAGAGGCTAGACGTCCACACCACGAAGGAAGGCCTCACCTTCTTCCTCGAGAGAGCTCCACAAAGGGGCTCCCCCTTCTCCACTAAGACACCGGTCGAGGCTGTGGTTCTTTCACAAGGTTGGGGCGAGCTCCACACCACAAGGAGGCTCCCAACAACCCATGGAGCTAGTACAACACCAAGCTAGCCTCCATGGATGCACTTCCTCCAATGTCCCACCATAGGAACCCTAACACCAAGATCCACTAAGGAATAGCAAGTATTGGTGAAATCTCTCTTGGTAGAACTATAGATCGGGGTCTCCTCCACCACTCCTCAAAATTTGGGCAAGATTGGTTGGATGGTTGGGGAGATCCTCAAGGATTAAGCTCAGCAACAATGGAGGAGAGAGAGAGAGAGGAGAGATAAAAACGAGTTGGGGAAGAAGGGCCCCTTAAATAGGCTCCTCCAAATCCAACCGGTATGTCCTGTTTTCGCCTAAGCGGTACTACCGCTTTGGGTAAGCGGTACTACCGCTCTGAGTTCGAAATCCCACAGATCTAGTCCATGTGGACACATAGCGGTACTACCGCTCGCGGTACCGCTCGAGGTACCGCAATAGGGTCCAAACCTTACTGGACTCGAAGCGGTACCACAGCGGTACCGAAGCGGTACTGCCGTAACTAGTTACGGTACCTGGGCGGCACCATGAGCGGTACTACCGCTCGCAAGCGATACTACCGCTCCAGGTACCGCAGAGGTACCGTAACTCGTACTGTGGGTCAAATCAGCGCAGAACGTCAGAGCGGTACCATGGGCGGTACTAGTAGGGGTAGCGGTACTACCGCTACTAGTACCGGTAGTACCGGTCTGGCAAAAACAGGTTTTCTCCCCTTTTTCTCTCCAGCCATGTCACCTCGCAAAACACACACAAAACCGGAAAACCTATAAACTACGCTTCGAGTCCTCCGATCTTGACGTGTCCGAGCGAGGTCACCGTGCACTTGCAAATCTAGCAATGATACTCAAGGCACACGGTGAGATAACTCAAGTGTTGTCATCAAACACACAAAACACGGGGTTTAGACTTTGCTCTTTCAATCTCCCCCTTTTTGGTGTTTGATGACAACACAAGACTTTTCAAAAGCATATGATATTATGATGAGATTCTTAGATTTGCAAAAGCTCGACGGAGCTCCCCCTAAACGTGTGCATATTTTGAATATGTATTTGAATACAAATACATACATCCTAGAGGCATAACTCCCCCTAGATTTTACAAACCAAGCACATATGCAACAAGGATACAAGTTCATGTTCAAATAACATATGCGCAATATGGAGGCAACACTAGATCATGCAAGGAGTTTTGGGTGAAGTTATCATACCTTTGCCTTGAGAATACCAAAACTCACCGTAAGATGCCTCCATAGAGTTGATGTAGCCACAAGATAAGATAAGCAACAAGAATAAAAGGCTACAAACAACAAAGGTCTCCATGCAAAACACCCATCCGAATAAGAACTTCTCCCCCTTTGGCATCGGAACACCAAAAAGGAGGATAAGGAAACTATAAGGATGGTAAGAGAGAACATACAACCAAGCTTGCAAAAACCAAAGGGAAACAAAGCTTGAGTGAGACTCTCCAAGAACATGGAGAAAAAGATAACAAGGAAAAAGAAGGACAAAAAAAGTCACAAAGAAACACAAAGAACCGAAAAACTCCTCAAGGAGGAGGTTGGTGGTCGAAGCCACCGTGTAAGAGTATAGTAGTGTGAGGTCGCGTAGATGTATCTAGGACTCACGACTACAACTCAACATGAAGCTCATTAGCCACTTGTTTGACAAATAGCATATGTTTTGGATTTCTTTATGCATTATGGGGGGAGGGATAGCTCAATAAGTCGTCGTGGTGAACAGACAGATGCCATAGGATGGCTTAAGTTGGGGCCGAATGGACGCAAGAGGATTCGGGGGAGGGTTTGTGATTAGATGGGATGAACTTCCGGATGGTTTCCTCAAGAACTTAGCCAAGGCTAGAGGTTGAAGAAGAAAGACATAAGGAAGAACTCGCTCTAGATCATCTTCTTTATTGATCTCAACAGGTTACAAGTTTCTCAGTACAAGTGTTCTTCTAAACCTAGCTCTCTTCGTACGTGCCCGTGAGAAGGGCTGCCCCCTCTCCTTATATAGGGGAGAGTGTGGCTTACAGGGCAAGAAACCCTAATGGCATCTTTGACTAGACAAACTACTTTACAAAGCTACTTTAATCATAGATGACACCGGGGTCTTCTTTAATCGGGGATGCTGACGTCCTCCGGCTTCTTTGACCGTCATCCTCCTCTTTATCGTCGACCCTTCGTTTAAAGCTACTTTGCTTAGCTCATCTTTGTCTTCTAGCTCGGAGAGAATCTTTGACCAGTCCTCGCCGACATGCTCTTCTTTCCGGTAGCCCGGTATCTTCTTTACCCGGTTCCGGCATACCCCTCTTGGGGATACCGGCTTAGCCTCACTTAGCTAGTTTCTTATCTCTATGTTCCGGTACGAACATTAAACCGGTATCTTGATGGCTCAAACCATCCGGTTTGGCATGCCTTTGGCATACCGGGGGTCATCCCCCCAACATTAGTCCCCGAAGCTGGTATAGTCTGGCGGATTCTATCCAACAGACCATGCCAGGTTCTTTTACCTTAGGATACCGGTTTAATCTACCCGGCGCTGGGCTTGGATCCGGCATCTTTGCCCGGATTATCGTTATCTCTCTTTGCAAGACATTTTCCGGTGTCTTATCCTCCGGCATCATGGTCATTAAACACTTCCTCGGCGAAGTCGAGAATATCTTGGGCCCCGCGCCTGTCAGTGACATGCGCACTGTGACTGACGCGCCGGTGTCAGGGGTCACTTCCCTTCGGCTTCTGCGCGCGCATTAACTGCCTCACAGCAAATCCTGGCCTCCGTTCTGGATCCGTATGCACTTCCCTGTGGCCTTCTATTTTCACGCGTGTATCACCATGCCATGTGGCGGCCCGTGGAGCGAACCATCGCGGCCCACGATCCAAACCACCGAGGCCCAGCGGTTTTCGGCCCACGTCTCCCTCTTCCTTTATAAGGTGAAACCGCTCCTTCTTCTTCCTCTTCTCGCATTCTCCACTTCCTCACGCACAGTACTCTTGCCTTCTGCGCCTCCGCCGCTCCGTTTCGCCGTTCGAGCCCCGCCGCCCGATGAACTTCCGCTGTTACTCCGCCGGACGCCGTTGAACTTCACCGCGCGAAGAACCTCTGCGGCGCTCCTGTCGCAGTTGCAGCATTGGCGCTTCCTCGAGCTCTTCCTCATCTCGCCGTCGGCGGACCTCCTCGCCGGCCTCAGGCTCACCATCCCCCCGGCGAACCTCTCCTTCTGCAACTCCGCCGCCTCAGGTTAGGCCCGATACCTCTTTACTTCTTCTCTCTTAGCTTTCCAGATCTTGGGCCGGTAGAGTATTTATCCCCTTTTTATTTTGCTTTTTCTCTTACTCGTAGATCTTTGCGCGAGGGTGTGTTTGGGGGAAAACTGTTTTTCGGTAGATCCCGGTGTCGCCCAGATCCACATGTCTAGCGAAGAATCTCTTCTTGCCCCCTCCTCTAGTAGTCAAGGCAGTAGGACCTCCGACGGGCTAACTGAAGATCTTGCCCGGATGGAACTAGAATCCAACAAGGATCAAGAGGCCGGCACCTCCAGCCGGGCCCCGGAAAGGATCTTTCCGGTATTACACGCGAGCACTGGAGAGGTTCCGACGTGACGCAACATGAGATTGACTGGCTTTACCGGTCTAGGAGGATACCGGAAGGGGTCTCCTGCCGGATTCCTGGTGACGAGATCGAACCGGTGCTCAATCCTGGTGAGGTCGTCGTCTTCCTTGCTCACTTCGAGCATCGCTTCGGCCTACCCGCCTCCGATTTCTTCCGCCAATTCCTTGATTTCTATCGACTTCAGCCTCACCACCTTCCCGGCAACGCCGTTTTTTACCTTTCTTGTTTTGTGGCCTTCATGGAAGGCTACATCGGCATCCGTCCCGCTCGTGAGACGTTTGCACGCTTTTTCTCTCTCCGGATCAACTCGGTCCAGGGCAAGGACATTCCCAAGCCCAAACCCCCCGTACAATGCGGGTCTTGTATCATCGGCTCCCGTCAAGGGAGCCCCTTTTTTAAGTTCAACGGCCTCGAGTCTTGCCGCTTGTGGCAGACAACGTTCTTCTACGTGAAGAACAAGAGCGCCACTGATCTCATCAACTTGCCGCCCTTCAACCCGGCGCCGCCCGCCAAGATCAACTGGAACTACAACCCTGGTACGGATCATATAGAGACGAACCGGGTGGTACGCTTCGTGTTGAAGCTGATGAAAGAGACCAACATTTGCTCCGACGATATCATCTGCACCTTCATCAGCCGCCGGGTGCTTCCCCTCAAGCGTCGCGTTCACAAGATGAGCGAGATGTATGGCCCCGGCGATCCCACCAAGATCACCGGCCTGCCCTTGAGCAAGGCAGATGTGGTCCTGAAGGCTAGCCAGATATGCCAGACGGACATGCCGGTTGACTGGGAATGGGGTCTCCGGCCTCTCAGTTCCACTAATCCTCCAACCCAAGAAGTAAGAGATTTGCGCAACTCGGGTTGGTTTGCCGGTAACTTTTATACTATGGCTAACTGTTTTTCTTGCTTGTTTTCAGGCCAAGGACCGCTTCCCCCGCATCGATTCAGATCGGCGAGGCCCTTGCCAGAAGCGCGCTCTTGACAAGTTCGATCCGGACCCTTTCATCAGCTGGCAGGACCTGAAGATGGGCCGGACTCCCGCCTCGCGCCTCGGCAAATCTCCACCGGAGCCAGTCGGTTCGTCTGACGACCTGAGCTCAGTTGAGGTAGCTCTTCTTTTTTGATCTCTCATATTTTTCTGTTACCTACTTCCTTCTGTAGACGCTCCCTCAGCTAGCCCCAAACCACATGTCCACGAGCACGTTGCTCCTCTGGGGGCCGAGGCAGGCGACGAGTTTGTGGAGAAACTCATGGCCCAAGGTCAGAAGAACAAGGCTCCGGCTGCTAATGCCGGCCCTAGCCAAGCTCCTCCTGCCAAACGCCCTCGGACTGAAGTCCTTGGGGGAAAGGAAGTAGGCACGAAGCGCTACAAGCATAAGAAGATGCCGGTTTCTTCCGGGTAAGTGATGGCGTGTATTACACACGTTCGTTGGGCAACCCCAAGAGGAAGGTATGATGCGCACAGCAGCAAGTTTTCCCTCAGAAAGAAACCAAGGTTTATCGAACCAGGAGGAGCCAAGAAGCACGTTGAAGGTTGATGGCGGCGGGATGTAGTGCGGCGCAACACCGGAGATTCCGGCGCCAACGTGGAACCTGCACAACACAACCAAAGTACTTTGCCCCAACGAAACAGTGAGGTTGTCAATCTCACCGGCTTGCTGTAACAAAGGATTAACCGTATTGTGTGGAAGATGATTGTTTGCGAGAGAAAATAGTAAAAACAAGTATTGCAGCAGATTTGTATTTCGGTATTAAAGAATGGACCGGGGTCCACAGTTCACTAGAGGTGTCTCTCCCATAAGATAAAAGCATGTTGGGTGAACAAATTACGGTCGGGCAATTGACAAATAGAGAGGGCATAACAATGCACATACATGACATGATAAGTATAGTGAGATTTAATTGGGCATTACGACAAAGTACATAGACCGCCATCCAACCGCATCTATGCCTAAAAAGTCCACCTTCGAGGTTATCGTCCGAACCCCTCCGGTATTAAGTTGCTAAACAACGGACAATTGCATTAAGTATGGTGCGTAATGTAATCAACAACTACATCCTCGGACATAGCGCCAATGTTTTATCCCTAGTGGCAACAAGCACAACACAACCTTAGAACTTTCACGTCACTTGTCCCGAGTGTCAATGCGGGCATGAACCCACTATCGAGCATAAATACTCCCTCTTGGAGTTAAAAGTAAAAACTTGGCCGAGCCTCTACTAGTAACGGAGAGCATGCAAGATCATAAACAACACATATGTAATAACTTGATAATTAACATGACATGGTATTCTCTATCCATCGGATCCCGACAAACACAACATATAGAATTACGGATAGATGATCTTGATCATGTTAGGCAGCTCACAAGATCCAACAATGAAGCACAATGAGGAGAAGACAACCATCTAGCTACTGCTATGGACCCATAGTCCGGGGGTGAACTACTCACTCATCACTCCGGAGGCGACCATGGCGGTGTAGAGTCCTCCGGGAGATGAATCCCTCTCCGGCGGGGTGCCGGAGGAGATCTCCGAGAATCCCCCGAGATGGGATCGGCGGCGGCGGCGTCTGCGGAAGGTTTTCCGTATCGTGGTTTTTCGCATCGGGGTTTCGCGACGGAGGCTTTAAGTAGGCGGAAGGGCAGAGTCGGGGGCCAGACGAGGGGGCCACACCATAGGGCGGCGCGGGCACCCCCTGGGCCGCGCCGCCACGTGGTGTCGCCACCTCGTGGCCCCACTTCGTATGTTCTTTGGTCTTCTGGAAGCTCCATGGAAAAATAGGCCCCTGGGTCTTTGTTTCGTCCAATTCCGAGAATATTTCGTTACTAGGATTTCACGAAACCAAAAACAGCAGAAAACGAGAAGCGGCACTTCGGCATCTTGTTAATAGGTTAGTTCCGGAAAATGCACGAATATGACATAAAGTGTGCATAAAACATGTAGGTATCATCAATAATATGGCATAGAACATAAGAAATTATCGATACGTCGGAGACGTATCAAGCATCCCCAAGCTTAGTTTTGCTCGTCCCGAAGCGGGTAAAACGATAACAAAGATAATTTCGAAGTGACATGCCATCATAACCTTCATCATACTATTTGTAAACATATGTAGTGGATGCAGCGATCAAAACAATGGTAATGACATGAGTAAACAAGTGAATCATATAGCAAAGACTTTTCATGAATAGTAGTTCAAGACAAGCATTAATAAGTCTTGCATAAGAGTTAACTCATAAAGCAATAAATCAAAGTAAAGGTATTGAAGCAACACAAAGGAAGATTAAGTTTCAGCGGTTGCTTTCAACTTGTAACATGTATATCTCATGGATAATAGTCAACATAGAGCAATATAACAAGTACAATATGCAAGTATGTAGGAATCAATGCACAGTTCACACAAGTGTTTGCTTCTTGAGGTGGAGAGAGATAGGTGAACTGACTCAACATAAAAGTAAAGAGAATGGTCCTTCAAAGAGGAAAGCATCGATTGCTATATTTGTGCTAGAGCTTTTATTTTGAAAACATGAAACAATTTTGTCAACGGTAGTAATAAAGCATATGAGTTATGAAAGTTATATCTTACAAGTTGCAAGTCTCATGCATAGTATACTAATAGTGCCTGCACCTTGTCCTAATTAACTTGGACTCGCCGGATCTTTGCAATGCACATGTTTTGACCAAGTGTCACAATGGGGTACCTCCATGTCGCCTGTACAAAGGTCTAAGGAGAAAGCTCGCATTTTGGATTTCTCGCTTTTGATTATTCTCAACTTAGACATCCATACCGGGACAACATGGACAACGAGATAATGGACTCCTCTTTAATGCATAAGCATGTGGCAACAATTATTATTCTCATATGAGATTGAGGATATATGTCCAAAGCTGAAACTTCCACCATGAATCATGGCTTTAGTTAGCGGCCCAAAGTTCTTCTCTAACAATATGCATGCTCCAACCATGAAGGTGGTAGATCTCTCTTGCTTCGGACAAGACGGACATGCATAGCAACTCACATGATATCCAACAAAGAATAGTTGATGGCGTCCCCAGAAACATGGTTATCGCTCAACAAGCAACTTAATAAGAGATAAAGTGCATAAGTACATATTCAATACCACAATAGTTTTTAAGCTATTTGTCCCATGAGCTATATATTGCAAAGTTGAATGATGGAATTTTAAAGGTAGCACTCAAGCAATTTACTTTCGAATGGCGGATAAATACCATGTAGTAGGTAGGTATGGTGGACACAAATGGCATAGTGGTTGGCTCAAGTATTTTGGATGCATGAGAAGTATTCCCTCTCGATACAAGGTTTAGGCTAGCAAGGTTATTTGAAACAAACACAAGGATGAACGGTACGAGCAAAACTCACATAAAAGACATATGGTAAACATTATAAGACTCCATACCGTCTTCCTTGTTGTTCAAAACTCAATACTAGATGTTATCTAGACTCTAGAGAAACCAAATATGCAAACCAAATTAGCAAGCTCTAAGTATTTCTTCATTAATGGGTGCAAAGTATATGATGCAAGAGCTTAAACATGAGCACAACAATTGCCAAGTATCAAATTATCCAAGACATTATAGCAATTTACTACATGTATCATTTTCCAATTCCAACCATATAACAATTTAACGAAGATGAAACTTCGCCTTGAATACTATGAGTAGAGCCTAAGGACATATTTGTCCATATGCAACAGCGGAGCGTGTCTCTCTTCCATAAAGTGAATGCTAGGATCCATTTTATTCAAACAAAACAAAAAAACAAAAACAAACCGACGCTCCAAGCAAAGTGCATAAGATGTGACGGAATAAAAATATAGTTTCGGGGGAGGAACTCGATAATGTTGTCGATGAAGAAGGGGATGCCTTGGGCATCCCCAAGCTTAGACAGCTTGAGTCTTCTTATAATATGCGGGGGTGAACCACCGGGGCATCCCCAAGCTTAGAGCTTTCACTCTCCTTGATCATATTGCATCATACTCCTCTCTTGATCCTTGAAAACTTCCTCCACACCAAACTCGAAACAACTCATTAGAGGGTTAGTGCATAATAAAAATTCACATGTTCGAGAGGTGACACAATCATTCTTAACACTTCGGACATTGCATAAAGCTCTTGGACATTAGTGGATCAAAGAAATTCATCCAACATAGCAAAAGAGGCAATGCGAAATAAAAGACAGAATCTGTCAAAACAGAACAGTCCGTAAAGATGGATTTTATTAGGCCACCAGACTTGCTCAAACGAAAATGCTCAAATTGAATGAAAGTTGCGTACATATCTGAGGATCAAAGAAATCTGGAACTGCGCAGTAATCCAAATCTAGTACTTACTTTTCTATCAAAGACTTTACTTGCCACAACAAAACTCAAAACTAAGATAAGGAGAGGTTGCTACAGTAGTAAACAACTTCCAAGACACAAATATAAAACAAAAATACTGGAGTAAAAACATGGGTTGTCTCCCATAAGCGCTTTTCTTTAACGCCTTTCAGCTAGGCGCGAAAGTGTAACTCAAGTAACATCGAAGGGTGGTGCACCTACAGCGGGGTTTGGAGTTTTCTCAACCATGCATAGTATATTGGATACATAAGTTTCAGCGTCTCCCTTCTCATTAGTCTTGGGCTTGCTACTCTCATCAAACAAATTTTCAGGAACAAACCAAGCATAATTATGTTCTAGTGCATCATTCATAGCTAGGAGTTTACATGGTATTGGTGCTTTGATCTCCCCACCATCATTAGCATTATTAGTGTACCTTATCCTATCCATATCCATTTTTTCAAGGAGGCTAACAAAATTAGTATGAGAACCAAGCATATTAAATTTAGCGAAGACCTTTCTAGCCTCTCTTGCTAGACCACCAAATTCTCTAAGAAGGGTTTCTAAAACAAAATCTTTCTTTTCCCCCTCTTCCAAATCACCAAGTGTAAGAAACATGTGTTGGATTATAGGATTAAGATTAACAAATTTAGTTTCCAACGGGCGAACTAAAGCGGCAGCAGCAATTTCATAAGTAGGAGCAAGTTCTACCAAGTGTCTATCTTCAAAATCTTCAACGGTACTAACATGGGTGAAAAATTCTTCTATATTGTTCCTCCCAATTATAGACCCTTGTCCTACCGGTATGTTCTTTGTGGTAAAATTAAAAGGAAACATGATGAAATAAGTAAAGTAAATGCAAGTAACTAATTTTTTTGTGTTTTTGATATAGCAAACAAGACGAGTAAATAAAGTAAAGCTAGCAACTAATTTTTTTGTGTTTTGATATAAGTGCAGCAAACAAAGTAGTAAATAAAATAAAGCAAGACAAAAACAAAGTAAAGAGATTGAGAAGTGGAGACTCCCTTGCGGCGTGTCTTGATCTCCCCGGCAACGGCGCCGAGAAAAAGAGCTTGATGGCGTGTATTTCACACGTTCGTTGGGCAACCCCAAGAGGAAGGTATGATGCGCACGGCGGCAAGTTTTCCCTCGAGAAAGAAACCAAGGTTTATCGAACCGGGAGGAGCCAAGAAGCACGTTGAAGGTTGATGGCGGCGGGATGTAGTGCGGCGCAACACCGGAGATTCCGGCGCCAACGTGGAACCTGCACAACACAACCAAAGTACTTTGCCCCAACGAAATAGTGAGGTTGTCAATCTCACCGGCTTGCTTTGTAACAAAGGATTAACCGTATTGTGTGGAAGATGATTGTTTGCGAGAGAAAATAGTAAAAACAAGTATTGCAGCAGATTTGTATTTCGGTATTAAAGAATGGACCGGGGTCCACGAGTTCACTAGAGGTGTCTCTCCCATAAGATAAAAGCATGTTGGGTGAACAAATTACGGTCGGGCAATTGACAAATAGAGAGGGCATAACAATGCACATACATGACATGATAAGTATAGTGAGATTTAATTGGGCATTACGACAAAGTACATAGACCGCCATCCAAGCTGCATCTATGCCTAAAAAGTCCACCTTCGGGTTATCGTCCGAACCCCCTCCGGTATTAAGTTGCTAAACAACGAGACAATTGCATTAAGTATGGTGCGTAATGTAATCAACAACTACATCCTCGGACATAGCGCCAATGTTTTATCCCTAGTGGCAACGGCACAACACAACCTTAGAACTTTACATCCCTTGTCCCGGGTGTCAATGCGAGGCATGAACCCACTATCGAGCATAAATACTCCCTCTTGGAGTTAAAAGTAAAAACTTGGCCAGAGCCTCTACTAGTAACGGAGAGCATGCAAGATCATAAACAACACATATGTAATAACTTGATAATTAACATGACATGGTATTCTCTATCCATCGGATCCAGACAAACACAACATATAGAATTACAGATAGATGATCTTGATCATGTTAGGCAGCTCACAAGATCCAACAATGAAGCACAATGAGGAGAAGACAACCATCTAGCTACTGCTATGGACCCATAGTCCGGGGGTGAACTACTCACTCATCACTCCGGAGGGCGACCATGGCGGTGTAGAGTCCTCCGGGAGATGAATCCCCTCTCCGGCGGGGTGCCGGAGGAGATCTCCGAGAATCCCCCGAGATGGGATCGGCGGCGGCGGCGTCTCGGTAAGGTTTTCCGTATCGTGGTTTTTCGCATCGGGGGTTTCGCGACGGAGGCTTTAAGTAGGCGGAAGGGCAGAGTCGGGGGCCGGACGAGGGGCCACACCATAGGGCGGCGCGGGCCCCCACGGGCCGCGCCGCCACGTGGTGTCGCCACCTCGTGGCCCCACTTCGTATGTTCTTCGGTCTTCGGAAGCTCCGTGGAAAAATAGGCCCCTGGGTCTTTGTTTCGTCCAATTCAGAGAATATTTCGTTACTAGGATTTACGAAACCAAAAACAGCGAGAAAACGAGAGCTGGCACTTCGGCATCTTGTTAATAGGTTAGTTCCAGAAAATGCACGAATATGACATAAAGTGTGCATAAAACATGTAGGTATCATCAATAATATGGCATAGAACATAAGAAATTATCGATACGTCGGAGACGTATCAAGCATCCCCAAGCTTAGTTTTGCTCGTCCCGAGCAGGTAAAACGATAACAAAGATAATTTCTGAAGTGACATGCCATCATAACCTTCATCATACTATTTGTAAACATATGTAGTGGATGCAGCGATCAAAACAATGGTAATGACATGAGTAAACAAGTGAATCATATAGCAAAGACTTTTCATGAATAGTAGTTCAAGACAAGCATTAATAAGTCTTGCATAAGAGTTAACTCATAAAGCAATAAATCAAAGTAAAGGTATTGAAGCAACACAAAGGAAGATTAAGTTTCAGCGGTTGCTTTCAACTTGTAACATGTATATCTCATGGATAATAGTCAACATAGAGCAATATAACAAGTACAATATGCAAGTATGTAGGAATCAATGCACGATTCACACAAGTGTTTGCTTCTTGAGGTGGAGAGAGATAGGTGAAGCTGACTCAACATAAAAGTAAAGAGAATGGTCCTTCAAAGAGGAAAGCATCGATTGCTATATTTGTGCTAGAGCTTTTATTTTGAAAACATGAAACAATTTTGTCAACGGTAGTAATAAAGCATATGAGTTATGAAAGTTATATCTTACAAGTTGCAAGTCTCATGCATAGTATACTAATAGTGCCTGCACCTTGTCCTAATTAACTTGGACTACCGGATCTTTGCAATGCACATGTTTTGACCAAGTGTCACAATGGGGTACCTCCATGTCGCCTGTACAAAAGGTCTAAGGAGAAAGCTCGCATTTTGGATTTCTCGCTTTTGATTATTCTCAACTTAGACATCCATACCAGGGACAACATGGACAACGAGATAATGGACTCCTCTTTAATGCATAAGCATGTGGCAACAATTATTATTCTCATATGAGATT
>NC_061509.1:200201756-200235868 GCF_022539505.1 Lolium rigidum
GCCTAACTATTGCAGCATGTCGCTTACCTGATAGAAACCCTCGAGACGAAGGAGTTGGCGATGCGCCGAGATTGGTTTGTTTTGGGGTTGAACGTGAGTTGTTGTTTATTCCATAAACCCTAGATACATATTTATAGTCCAGCGGACTTTCTAATGTGGGCGTGCACTAAACCGTGCACGAGATAAACTCTAACTTTTAATCTAATATACAATCTACCATAAAGATACACGGGCAATTCAGCCCAATCCCTTCGTGCCAGGCCGCTTCAGAAATCTTCCACATGTAATCTTCCAAGCCCGGCCCACCTCTGGATTTGTCTAAAATCTGGTGATAACAAACTTTGATGCTTTTATCTTTGATAATCTCTATTTCCAATCTCTCCATGAACTTCAAAGGTGCCCGAGCATTTATGTTTTGATGTACAAATACGGGCAAGCGAGATACCACTTTATCATATCCTTTTATGAACATTGCAATCCTGCTGATAGACATGATTCATGATGCTTATTGTTAATTTGTTGGTACCTTTCCCATGATTGACATAGCTGTTAGATGATTTTATTTGCATGTATCTTATTATGAATTGCTTAAGTACTTTCCATATCATGAGAATATTTACATCATATGAACAAATGTGTTCGTGAAAGTTCTTTTATCGCACTCAGTTGTTAACTGAATTGCTTGAGGACAAGCAATAAGCTAAGCTTGGGGAGCTGATACGTCCAAAACGTATCTACTTTCCCGAACACTTTTGCTATTGTTTTGCCTCTAATTTGTGTATTTTGGATACAACTAACACGGACTAACGCTGTTTTCAGCAGAATTGCTCTGGTGTCTCGTTTTTGTGCAGAAATTCAACTTTTAGGAAAATCCTCGGAATTTATGTCGAAGGGCTTATTTTTTCAGAAGAATCACGGAGCCAGAAGGGCAGGCCTGGGGGAGGCCCAGGGCCCCCACACACTAGGTCGGCGTGGCCTGGAGGGGGGGGGCGCGCCGCCCTAGCGTGTGGCCCCCTCGGCTGGCCTCTGACGCCCCTCTCTGGACCACTTAAGGGTTTCAATCTAAAAACGCGAGACGAGAAGTGGAAGTCGCCAGAAACCATCCAGTACGCCGCCACCATCGCGAAACTCCGTCTCGGGACCAGAAACTCCGTTCTGGCACTCAATAGAGCTTTCCCGTCATGGTGTATGGGGGAGCATTTGTGAGTCTTCACGAAGCGACGATGATCAAGTGAGGCATTCCAGCTTGAGTGGAGCTTGAAGAGCTATCATCAAGATCAAGCGGGATGCGCAAGGCAAAGGTATGGCCTTGCTAGGTTTTCCTTTTACCGGTCTCAAGGTGGTTGTTGGGAGACCGGATTATAGGATAGATAGCCGCACTATCAAGAGGGGCTTTCGGTTGGGTAACTTGATCGCATCGTCTTAGGGAGCTCAATCCTTTGCATACTTTGCATATCCCTATTGCTTCTTGGTGTTTCTCTGTGTGAGGTTCTTGAGCTTGTTGCTAGCTTTACAACAAGCCCAAGTTCATCGAAAACGGAATCCGCATGCATCTTCTATTGCGTTTTCGAGTTTGGACATCTTCACCGTTTCTTGACGGTGGGAGACTCCCTCTCTAAAATCATCTAAAATGTTCTGTGAGGAGTCTCCATATTTCCAATTTTTGTTGGGGTTCTATTCGTCGTTATCTTTCCAACAAAATTGGTTTCATGTCAATCGAAGTTCGGGAGCATTAGTTATCACAGTTTTTGTAAAACATGTTTTCCTGCTCACCCGGTCAGGGACCCGGTCGGACCGGCCCATGCGCCGGCCGGTTCCGGTCTGCCGCCCGGTCAGCCGGCCTCCCAACCGGTCTGCCCGGCGTGTCGACCGGTCAACCGGCCTCCCAACCGGTCTGCCCGGCGTGTCGACCGGTCAACCGGGCGCCAACCGTGCGCCGGACTACCTCCGGTCAGCCGGCCTCCCAACCGGCGGGCTCGGCGTGCCGTCCGGTCGACCGGTCGCCAACCGGGCGCCAACCGGGGGACAACCGGATGACCTCCTGGACGACACAAAGAGACCCCGGTCGGGGTCTGTCCTACCGACCGGTTTGGACCGGCTGGTCCGGTCTGTGGCCCGGTCTGACCGGGCCCTGGACCGGACGGCCCGGTCCCAGGCCCGGTTGACCGGCTTCCTCGACGGTTGACTCAGCCCAACTTTTCCCCAACGGTTATATTTGCTCTTGGGCTATAAATAGCCCTTCTTCCACCTTGGGCTGAGTTAGTTCTTCCCATTCTCTCTCCTCCATTGTTGCATTTGAAGAACTTGCTCTCCCCTTTGATTCCTCCAATCATTCTTGCTCATCCTTGAGGGATCTAAGAGAGGAGATCTAGATCTACAATTCCACCAATCCATTTCTTCTCTAAGTGAGGGAATCTCTTGGGATCTAGATCTTGGAGTCTTTGGTTGACTTTCCCCTTTGTTCTTCCTCTCCAATCTCATCCTAGCATTCGTTGCTTTGGTGGGATTTGAGTGTGAAGGACTTGAACACCTCTAGTGTTCTTGCTTTGCATCATTGCATAGTGTTGAGCTCTCTACCACGATTAGTTCGAGTGAGAGACCGTGAGCTTGTTACTCTTGGAGGGTGACCTCCTAGTTGGCTTGGTGATTGGTGCTCCGGTGATCTCTTCAAGAAGATTGTGAAGAGGCCCGGGCTTCTCCTTCGTGGAGCTTGTGAAGTGGTTGTGGAGCTTGCCATCTCCGGAGCGGAGGAAAAGCTAACCATAAGGAAAGGGCCATTATCCTTCGTGGGTGTGGTTCGGAGAATAGGGTGAGCCTTCGTGGCGCGGGGAATCCTTCGTGGGACCTCCACTCCTCCAAACGTGACGTACCTTCTTGCAAAGGAAGGGAACACGGGAATACATCCTCGTCTCCGCGTGCCTCGGTTATTTCTATACCCGAGCTCTCTTTCCTTGTGATAGCCATCGTGCTTGAAGTTCATATATCTTGCTATCACTTGTGCTACATATATCTTGTGCCTATCTTGCTTAGCTCTAGTTGCTATTGTTACACTTAGTTGAGCTTAGCATACTTAGGGTTTGTGCTTGTAAACTAAACGTTAGTTTAATTCCGCATTATTACAAGACAAATCCGTAAGAGTTTTTAATTGCCTATTCACCCCCCCCCTCTAGGCGACATCTCGATCTTTCAAATCCGCTACCTTTCCCAATGACAGCGGCAAGGCACTTCCGAGCTCAACTACTTACAGACCAAAACGAATAGGAGGTAAGAGAGGTAAGAGCATCAGAGTTAAAAATTAGTAATGAGAAACTTACTCATGAAGCTACAAATGGAGAACATGAGGTAACTAAGGAAAGTATTTTAGCTATGTTTGCACATTGCAACCGAGTTGAGCTCAATTCCGAAGCCTCACGGTTTGTAGAAGGTATGATTAAAGTACCGAGTGTAGGCAAACCCGTTTTACCTTGCACTTTTGGTGGATCCTCTTATTATGAACTCTATTATATTGGAATAGCCATTAATGTTACTCCCTATAGATTTTATTTTGGTATCCAAGATGAACTTGAGCATTCACAATTAGAAGACACATATATGACAATAATGCTAGCTGAGAAGACTCTTAGAGTTCCTATGGGAGTAATAAAGAATGTACCTATTACGGTAGGACCTTACACTTATCCCATTGATTTTATTGTCATATATATGCCAATTGATTCCCATTGTCTAATCATTTTTGGAAGAACTTTCTTAAACACTCGTAGGAGCTAATATTGATTCGCAGGACTATCTCTCTTAAGTTTGGGGAGGAAGTGATGAGTTTCCGTTTCTCGAAGTTCACTCATAAACCAATCATTGAAGAAGAAGACTTCGAGGATGAAGTTCATCTTGTTACTCTTTCTGCAATACTTTATAATACTCCTGGAGATGATTTAGAGGTAAGTTTACTTGGAAATAAAAATAATATGATAGGATTAGACCAAAATGATATTGAAAAATGTTTGGAATCTCTCCCTATAGCTGATAACTCAACTAATGAGAAGTATGAAGTATACCTGAAAGAAATGTAGATGAAGATTTACCACCTCCAGAATTGAAACAACTTCCTCCAGATTTAAATTATAAGTTTTTAGATGAGACAAATAGATATCCAGTTATTGTAAGTACTAACCTTTCAGAAAATGAGGAAGAACAACTAATGATGGTGCTTAAAATGCATCGTAAGGCTTTTGGGTATTCTTTGGATGATTTGAAAGGGATCAGTCCCTCAATAGCCACTCATCGAATATTCATGGAGGATAGAGCACAACCAGTTGCATATTTTTAGAGGAAACTTAAGCCTGAAATGAAGGAGTGGTAAGGAAAGATTCATGGTTAGAGTTAATATCATGGTTTGCCTCACAAAGTAGATCGAAATGTATCTTCCAATTAGGTGGTTGTATCATAGGAGCTTTAAGTAAAGCTTGCTTAAGAATGTTGAAAGCATTGAGAGAATGGTTTGCCTCACCTAATTGGAAGATACCTTTCGATCTACTTTGTGAGGCAAACCATGAATCGTTTAAAGTTAATATCATCCATCATGCTAGTCGGACTCTAAACGATGCACAAATAAATTATCCCTTAATAGAAAAAGAGTTCTTTTCGGTTGTATTCACATGTGAAAAATTTAGGTCGTATATCACTGACTCAAAAGTTAGAGTCTACACTGATCATATGGGTTTGAAAGAAATCCTTGAAAGGACTGATGTTAAGCCCAGAATGATCTGGTGGATTTTGATTTTGCAAGAATTTGATTTGCAGATTATACAAATAAGTGAAGAATGACTCGAAGATCGAGAATCTGTGGACCAGAAAGCACTACCATGTAGCATATCTACAGTCTTTGTTCTGCTAGGTACACTCTATCTTTGTGAATGAGTTCCTCCTATTCTTTGTGATGATGCAAGCAAGCATTTGCTACCCACCATCTCTGGAAGAAGGAGAGGAACAATATGACGGTCAAGAAAGTATGATACCTTTTACTCCTAATTGTTGCAAGAGAGTTTTCTTCGATTTTATTGGTTTGAAGTCTCTAGTTTTTCGTTCCTTTGTATGCATTTTCGAGGTCCTTACTGTTTTCTAAGCCGATTGAAGTTTTTGCGACCTCGGTATGGGTGGATGGTATGACCGGATACGCCCGTACCAGTGGTCGCTAAACTTACAGTACGTTTTCATCGAAACTTGTTGTCTAACCTGACTGCCGTACGGGCGGACGGTATAGTCATTTATGCCCGTACGACTAGTCGGTAAAGTTGCAGAAGCTTTCTCTTCGATTTTGATCATAAGTATAAAAAACATTTTTCGCCGCCTTTCTTATGTCGGTAAATCGGTACGGGCAGACGGTACGGTGCAAATCCGCCCATACCGAAGCCTCAAACCGACTTTGTCCGTCTCGAATTTTGGCAGGACGACGGGTATGGGCAGACGGTACAGTTTGCGCCCGTACCGCGAACCGCTGTGCTGCCCTGAATTTCCTTCTCAAATTAAGTTTATATCTTTCCAATTTGTTGGGATTCCTTTTTTATGCGACCATAAACTCCAAACCCACGAGATTTCTTTATGATCACCCCTAATAAGGCCTCCCAAAGCCTCTCTTTCTTCATCCTTTTAGATCGTCACCACCAGATGCGTTACATAGCTCCAGGAAAAGGGAATCCTTTCGGCCTCATGCCTCTGTCATGGGATTCCAGACCTCGTTTCAAGAGGATGACAAGCGTAAAGCTCAGGGTCTTAGCCTGAGGAAATGCTAGATATCCTATGACTTGTATGATGAAGACTACCAGCTATTCATGACTCCAGCTCCATGTGGTTGGGTGCAACCATGCATAGCTATGGTGACTCCAGAAGACGAGGAAGAAGCCAAGAAGCCGCATGGGAAAGGGCGTGTGGAATCCCTGAAGTCATCGCCACTCACTATATGTCGCCAAAATGTAAGTATAGTGGTTTTTATGCAGGAACTTATGAGGAGACTACCGCCCATACTTCCACAACAAAGAAGATGGCGCTGAACGCTCGCATCCGCGTGAAGCCCATGGACGAGCGGGGCTTCGTACTCAAGGATGAACCTGCTTCACCAGTGAAGCCGCCTATGAGGACTAAGTTGTGCATTAGCCTGTTGGAGAAGCATCAAAATCATGAGCTTATCCATCGGGAGGTGGTGCGCTGGCGCCTCCTAGACTTGGCTGAGAAGAAGGAACTCAATGAAGTACTGGAGGTAATGACTGAAGCAGTGAACTCCACGGTCTCTGAATTGCAGAGAGATATTTGTCGCATATCTGCTCTAGAGGCGAGTCCAACATAAAGCACCGTGCAACAGTCTCCAACGCCATCCCTCCACCTTGAAGCTGCAATAGTATCAAATAATCTCAACGATTATTTGATCCTACCAAGTTTGATTCCAAGCTTGGGGAGATCTATAACACCTTGTAATCTACCCTTTTAGTTCGAATATTTACTTTTCGGCATGCATTTAGTTCGAAGTTCGATAAGGATTGCATTAGCACTTGTTAGTTTCCCTCGAAGAGTGAAGGATTTTTATCCAATGAATCTTGAGTCACTATCTTATTTGAAGTGTGACTGAATTATGATTATAGCATTAGATGTATGAATTAGGATGAGTATAATTTTACTTGCATCATGATAATGATTTTATGGTCCTCCAGACCAGAAAGCTTTGATAGGATATAAGAAAATTATTTACAAAGTATTTTATGATCATTGGTTCCTTGATGTGAAAAAGGAAAACAAATAAAGAAAGAAAGAAAGACAAAAATGAAAAATAAAAGGAAGGGAAGAAAGAAGAAGTGCAAAAAAAAGAGTTACTAGTAAAATTATTGAAGAAAAGCTAACTTCATGATTTTATGATATTTAGATAGAGTAATCTTCTTGACTTCTATTAAACCTCGAAAGGTGTGGAGGCCTTTAAGTCATTTTAGTTTGAGAATAGTACGGTGTCATTCATGCTCTAGTTTTACATCCGATGTTATAATCTTCGTTGTTGAAAATGCCTAATTTGTTTTAGCGACTCTCGCTTCATGAACAAAGATGACTATGTCCATTAAGATTCTATCTTGCTCGTGGATGAGCAAGAGTCTAGCTTGGGGAAGTTGATGAGTGCATTTTTAGCATGTTTTTTGCATCATTATTTTATCAAGATATCATCGAGTAGTGGTAGGATTTTCGTATTTCACCGCGCTACCACGCCCTTTTATGCTTGTCTACACAGGATCTCAAAATAATAAATCAATAATAAAATATCGATGAAAACTGTCATTTTATGGCATTTTGTCGTGATAGAAATCATTTTTGCACTTAAACATGCACCTGGGCGAAAGGACAATGTGAGGACAATTTCCAATGACTTTAACGAGCATCGGGGGCAAGGCCCGCCCGTACCGTCCGTCCGTACCACCCTCTAGAAGCACCGTCTCGTCAAATACTTTCACCTCCCGCATACGGATCAGAGACCAGACACACACAACTCCGCGAAACAGAGAAACATCACCCCAGATCAGATCTCAAGAAGGAACTTTGGAGAAGATAAGATCTGGGCTTCTACGTGGATCCTCGGAGGACAAGGCATCATCATCTTCATCATCATCAACCGATTGCTATTGTGGATTTGTATTCGAATTCGTTCCATTCCTTTAATTCCCTCCACAAGATTATGATGATGTTCTTGATTGTCTCCATGTGTGAGTAGTTCCATTAGTTCTTGGGGAGATGGAGAAGCCCTAGCATGAATATGAGATGAATCTAAGATGATCTATGATTTTAAGTATTATTGTGTGTTAGTTTTCTCTCTTTATATTACGAGTTGCACACCATGTAATATATGCTTGATGGTCTAGAGAGGGAACTATTATTTGAAGTGTGGTAAAGTGAACGACGGGAAGTGACACTACCGTATCGGCGCTTTGACACATGAATAAGGGGGATAAGAGGGATTCACAAAACTCATATCGATAACCGCTGGGTAAACCCCTTAATAGCAGTAATCAACATGTAGCTTGCAGAAGACTAGCTACTATGGTTATTTAGAGATGCGATGACCGATGGCTTTCTGGGTGCATCTTATTACAAAGCTCTCCCACACACAACATGCTTAAAATCATATTTTATCTTAATTAACACGAATCCTAGTGCTAGAGGGTGGATCCAATAATCCCTGAGAACACTTTGTCCCATTAAGTTTCAACTCATTTCTTATAACATTTTTACTGCTTTCTTTACTTTATTTGCAACCATTTACAACATCCCCCTTTAAGCTTTTTGAGATTAGAAAACAATTATTAAGTAATCTTTAGTAGAAAGTAGCAAGGGGCATTAAGACCCTAACCAGTAGCTCCTCGTAGTTCGATACTCTTATTTCGAAACTAGCTACAACTGATCTGTGTTCTTGCAGTTACCAAGCTATTTTCTGGCGCCTTTGCCGAGGAGCTCAACGCTTTTGGTCTTTGTTCTTAGTTTCTTATATATTACTGTTTTTACTAAAGTTGTTTGATAGTTTTAGGTAATACCATGGCTTCTCTCGGGCTTATGAATAAGCTTGATGCAGCTGAATACCTCGGGAGATTCAACCGAGGGTTCGTTAAGAAATTCCCCAATGGGATTGACGTGGAGTATTCTATTCATCCACGTTTTATTGCTATTATCAAGGAGAATTTTTTTGCAGAAGATGATCCCGATGAGAATCCTTATAGTCATGTGCATTCTTTTACTGAGTTGTGTTGGACAATTAAATTGAGAAACTACACTGATGATGAACTAAAACTTAAATTGTTTAGTCAATCTCTAACCAACACTGCATTATCTTGGTATAGAACGAGCCCTGCAGAAAAGATTGATACTTGGGAGAATCTTATGAAGGAATTTATATTTCGGTTCTATCCCAAGAAGCAAGAAGGTCTATACCAAATTTCAAGAATCTACGCGGCGAAAGCTTAATGAGAGAATACCTCAGGTTCAAAGGTACGGTTCAAAAATGTCCCCATCATGATTTACAACCTTGGTATGTTTGACATTTCTTTTATGGAGGACTACAACAAGATAATAAAAGAGAATTATATTTGTTATCCAGTGGATCTTTTATGGAACTCACAGCCGATCAAGTATGGATACGCTTAGACGAAGTTCATAAAAATAGAGTATCATGGGGCTTTGGTCTTGGAAGTGGGGGGGAAATAGAAATTGAATATGACTATTTAAATTTTTATAAAAACAACAGACAATTAAAAGAAACAACTAACGAGCTTAATCTTGATGATGTTATGGTATTATATGTTCTTCAAGCTTTTACAGAATTCATTGAAGTACCCAAGAAAGAATGGCTTCATTACACAGAAACACGAGAACAGAGGCTGCTGCAGAGAAGATTGGAGGGGGAAACTCCATTGGGATCACCTCCGGAGGGATCTCCACCTTCTCCAACGTCTTCATCATCATCACCATGATCAAGGGAGAGTAGTCCACCTCTGGACTACGGGTTTCTAGCAGTAGATTGATTTATTTCTCTCATGTTCTTCATAGTTCTTAGTGTCATATGAGCTGCCTCACATGATTATGGCCATATTTCTAATACCTATGTGGTGGATCCTTACTCTATGATATTGTGTTATGAGATCTGATCATATTATGTGTAAGATGTATTGATAGATGCATATTATGTACCCCGTTCTTAAGTATTTTTTTTCCGATCCAGCATATATGCAAGAGCGTGCAGGGTGATGTGTGTATTAGATGGAGTAGCATGGTTTTAGTGATTGGATAGTGGGAGGAGGCGTTTTGGCTCATAGGAGCATATGCTCCCATTATACAAAATAATTAAAAAATAATTTAAAAATAGCAAAAAATTCTGACATAATTTTTTTGGTGTACATCATGACATTCTATGTTAGTGCACAAGTTTTCGTGGAGAAACAACATTTTATGTGGCGTGTACAAAAAAGACAAAAAAATGTCCTATACGTAGTCATGTTACAGTATCAAAATTTGTATTTTTTACAGGAGCCACAAAAATTTTTAGTTTTTTTTTAAACTTGTGTACAAACATAAAATATGTAGATGTACATCTAAAATTTTATTTTAGAATTTTTTGACACTTCGAAATGTTGATTCACATAATGGGAGCAAATGCTCCTATGAGCCAAAGTGAATATCCCTTGGATAGTGACAATATTTTCAAGATCTATTATGGCCTTGGCCTTTTATTTTGCTACATCACTAGGGATAAAGTGAATGCATTTGCTATGTTCGTCATGTGACAGTAGTGATGATCTTGTTTGTTCAAGGTAGCATATTTGATATTCAAACTTCATGTCAAAGTACTTATGGCTATGCTCTATTAATTCTTAATACAAGATTGTATGAAGTTTCTTTCTTGTGGAGCATACGAGAGATGTGTTGCATCATATGTATGTTAGGATGTGATGCCCATATTAATTCTGATCTTACGCATACTATTTTTTGCACCTTCACGTCTCATTGATGAATTGTTATTTGTCCACTACAACTTAAAGGGAGAATAGTCAAATGAACCCATGAAGACCGGTCAACTTTTTATCATAAGAAACACCTTTATATTGCTTTTATCTTGTTTTCTATTTGCTGCACTAATACAAAAATATTTATTTTTCTTATTTGCATCCAAAACACCAAAAACAATCAACCTATTTGCAGTTTTTTACTTAGTTATTTTATCTAGTCTTGTTTTACTTGTTTTGATTCTACTTCTGTTTATTTACTTACGCGAAACCTTGTGCTTGACAACCACAAGGTGGAGTTGGGGACGCAAGGCTTTCATTTTAGTTGCAGGATTGCTAGAAGAAGGAAGAAGAGAATACTCTTTGTCCAGTTCCCCGAGAGATCGATATAAACCCTTGAGTCACCCTTGTGGGGAAGATACTCTGTTGATACAACACTCTGCACTTGGAGTCCCAACGTATCAAGATCTTTTTGGCGTTGCTAGTAGCCGTCATCACTCGACCTCGAGTCGCTCGCATGCCGATTCACGCTGCGGATGGGTGATACGTCCCAAACGTATCTATAATTTCTTATGTTCCATGCTACTTTTATGATGATACTCACATGTTTTATACACATTATATGTCATTATTATGCATTTTCCGGCACTAACCTATTGACGAGATGCCGAAGAGCCAGTTGTTATTTTCTGCCGTTTTTGGTTTCAGAAATCCTAGTAAGGAAATATTCTCGGAATTGGACGAAATCAACGCCCAGGGGCCTATTTTTACACGAAGCTTCCAGAAGACCGAAGGAGTCACAAAGTGGGGCCACGGGGCGACGACACGCCAGGGCGGCGCGGCCCAGGCCCTGGCCGCGCGACCCTGTTGTGTGGGTCCCCCGTGACGCCCCTTGACCTGCCCTTCCGCCTACTTAAAGCCTTCGTCGCGAAACCCCCGATGCCGAGAGCCACGATACGAGAAAACCTTCCGGAGACGCCGCCGCCGCCAATCCCATCTCGGGGGATTCAGGAGCTCGCCTCGGCACCCTGCCGGAGAGGGGAATCATCTCCCGGAGGTCTCTTCATCGCCATGATCGCCTCCGGATCGATGTGTGAGTAGTCCACCCCTGGACTATGGGTCCATAGCGAGTATCTAGATGGTTGTCTTCTCCTCATTGTGCTATCATGTTAGATCTTGTGAGCTGCCTATCATGATCAAGATCATCTATCCGTAATCATACATGTTGTGTTTGTTGGGATCCGATGAATATTGAATACTATGTCAAGTTGATTATCAATCTATCATTTATGTTGTTTATGTTCTTGCATGCTCTCCGTTGCTAGTAGAGGCTCTGGCCAAGTTGATACTTGTGACTCCAAGAGGGAGTATTTATGCTCGATAGTGGGTTCATGCCTCCATTGAATGCTGGGAGTGACAACAACCTCTAAGGTTGTGGATGTGCTTGTTGCCACTAGGGATAAAACATCGATGCTTTGTCTAAGGATATTTGTGTTGATTACATTACGCACCATACTTAATGCAATTGTCTGTTGTTTGCAACTTAATACTGGAAGGGGTTCGGATGAAAACCTGAAGGTGGACTTTTTAGGCATAGATGCATGCTGGATAGCGGTCTATGTACTTTGTTGTAATGCCCTGATTAAATCTCATAGTACTTATCATGATATATGTATGTGCATTGTTATGCCTTCTTTATTTGTCAATTGCCCAACTGTAATTTGTTCACCCAACATCTGTTTATCTTATGGGAGAGACACCACTAGTGAACTGTGGACCCCGGTCCAATTCTTTACATCTGAAATACAATCTACTTGCAATTGTTCTTTACTTGTTCTTCGCAAACAATCATCATCTTCCACACAATACGTTTAATCCTTTGTTTACGACAAGCCGGTGAGATTGACAACCTCACCGTTACGTTGGGGCAAAGTACTTTGATTGTGTTGTGCGGGTTCCACGTTGGCGTCGGAATCTCCGGTGTTGCGCCGCACTACACTCCGCCGCCATCAACCTTCAACGTGCTTCTTGGCTCCTACTGGTTCGATAAACCTTGGTTTCTTTCTGAGGGAAAACTTGCTATTGTACGCATCACACCTTCCTCTTGGGGTTCCCAACGGACGTGTGTCAACTGCACGCATCAAGCTCTTTTTCTGGCGCCGTTGCCGGGGACATCAAGACACGCTGCAAAGGGAGTCTCCCACATCCAATCTCTTTACTTTGTTTTTGTCTTGCTTTATTTTACTTTATTTACTGCTTTGTTTGCTCTTATATCAAAAACACAAAAAATTAGTTGCTAGATTTACTTTATTTACTGTCCTGTTCTCTATATTGAAAACACACAAAAATTAGTTACTTGCATTTACTTTATTTAGTTTGCTTTATTTACTACTGCTAAAATGGGTACTGTTGAGAATACTAAGTTGTGTGACTTCACTAGCACAAATAATAATGATTTCTTATGCATACCTATTGCTCCACCTGCTACTACAGCAGAATTCTTTGAAATTAAACCTGCTTTACTAAATCTTGTTATGAGAGAACAATTTTCCGGTGTTAGTTCCGATGATGCTGCTGCCCATCTTAATAATTTTGTTGAACTATGTGAAATGCAAAAGTATAAGGATGTAGATGGTGATATTATAAAATTAAAATTGTTTCCTTTCTCCTTAAGAGGAAGAGCTAAAGATTGGTTGCTATCTCTCGCCTAGAAATAGTATTGATTCATAGACTAAATGTAAGGATGCTTTTATTGGTAGATATTATCCTCCCGCTAAAATTATATCTCCGAGAAGTAGCATAGTGAATTTTAAGCAATTAGATAATGAACATGTTGCTCAAGCATGGGAGAGAATGAAATCTTTGGTGAAGAATTGCCCTACCCATGGACTAACTACTTGGATGATCATCCAAACCTTTTATGCAGGATTGAATTTTTCTTCGCGGAACCTATTGGATTCAGCTGCTGAAGGTACCTTTATGTCCATTACTTTGGGGGCGGCAACAAAGTTTCTTGATGATATGATGACAAATTACTCTGAATGGCACACGAAAAGAGCTCCACAAGGTAAGAAGGTAAATTCTGTTGAAGAAACCTCCTCCTTGAATGATAAGATTGATGCTATTATGTCTATGCTTGTGAATGGTAGATCTAATGTTGATCCTAATAATGTTCTTTTAGCTTCATTGGTTGCCCAAGAAGAACATGTTGATGTGAACTTCATTAGAAGTAATAATTTCAACAACAATGCTTATAGGAATAATTCGGTAACAACTATAGGCCATATCCTTACGCTAATGGTAATAGTTATGGTAATTCTTATGAGAATTCTTACAACAATAATAGGAATGTACCCCTGGTCTTGAAGCTATGCTTAAAGAATTTATTAGTACACAAAGCTGCTTTTAACAAATCTGTTGAGGAAAAGCTTGATAAAATTGATATTCTTGCTTCTAAGGTTGATAGACTTGCCTCTGATGTTGATCTTTTAAAATTGAAAGTTATGCCTAATAAGGATATTGATAATAAAATTTTTACTACAGCAAATGCCATCCAAGTTCGAATTAATGAGAATATTAGATTGATGGCCGAATTGCATGCTAGGTGGGAAAGAGAAGAAAACGAAAAACTAGCTAAAGAGAATAATGTAGCTAAAGTTTGGACTATTACCACCACTAGTAATGTTAATGCTTCACATGTTGCTACACCCCCTACTATCAATGGTAAAATAATTGGTGTTGGCAATGTTTCCACTCCTAGTGCAAAGCGTGCAAAATTGCTCGAAACCGCTAAAACTCGCTGAAACTGATAAAGCTCGCTGAAATTTTTCAAAATATTGGGGACAATGATTCCATTGCTGTAGATCATAATGGTTTAGCCTTTGATGATTGTCACATCTCTGAAGTTATAAAGTTCTTACAAAAACTTGCTAAAAGTCCCAATGCTAGTGCTATAAATTTGGCCTTTACAAAACATATTACAAATGCTCTCATAAAAGCTAGAGAGGAGAAACTAAAACTTGAAACTTCTATTCCTAGGAAGTTAGAAGATGGTTGGGAGCCCATCATTAAAATGATGGTCAATGATTTTGATTGTAATGCTTTATGTGATCTTGGTGCAAGTATTTCTGTTATGCCTAAGAAAATTTATGATATGCTTGACTTGCCACCATTGAGAAATTGTTATCTGGATGTTAATCTTGCTGATAATGCTATAAAGAAACCTTTGGGGAGGATTGATAATGTTCGTATTATGGTTAACAATAACCTTGTCCCCGTTGATTTTTTTGTCTTGGATATTGAATGCAATGCATCTTGTCCCATTATATTGGGAAGACCTTTTCTTCGAACTCGTTGGTGCCACCATTGATATGAAGGAAGGTAATATTAAATATCAATTTCCTCTTAAGAAAGGTATGGAACACTTCCCTAGAAAGAGAATGAATTTACCTTATGATTCTATTATTAGAACAAATTATGATGTTGATGCTCCATCTCTTGATAATACTTGATACACACTTTCGCGCCTAGGCGAAGGCGTTAAAGAAAAGCGCTTATGGGAGACAACCCATTATTTTACTTCGCACTTTATTTTATATTTGAGTCTTGGAAGTTGTTAATACTGTAGCAACCCCTCCTTATCTTTATTTTATTGCATTGTTGTGCCAAGTAAAGTCTTTGATAGTAAAGTCAATACTAGATTTGGATTACTGCGCAGGAACAGATTTCTTGTCTGTCACGAATTTGAGCGAGTAGTCTCGTAGAAAATTTATAAAAATCTGCCAATTTACGTGCGTGATCCTCGGATATGTACGCAACTTTCGTTCAATTTGGGCATTTTCATCTGAGCAAGTCCGGTGCCTCTTAAAAATTCGTCTTTACGGACTCGTTCTGTTTTGACGATTCTGCCTTTTATTTCGCATTGCTCGTTTTGCTATGTTTGATGGATTTCTTTGTTCTATTAACTTTCGGTAGCTTTGTGCAATGTCCGAAGTGTTAAGAATGATTATGCCACCTCTGAATATATGAATTATGCACTGACCCTCTAATGAGTTTGTTTTGCGTTTGGTGTGGAGGAAGTTTTCAAGGGTCGAGAGAGGAGGATGATACAATATGATCAAGAAGAGTGAAAAGTCTAAGCTTGGGGATGCCCCCGTGGTTCATCCCTGCATATTTTAATAATACTCAATCATCTAAGCTTGGGGATGCCCAAGGCATCCCTTCTTCATCGACAACATTATTAGGTTCCTCTAGTGAAACTATATTTTTATTCCGTCACATCTTATGTGCTTTACTTGGAGCGTCTGTTTGTTTTTGTTTGAATAAAATCGGATCCTAGCATTCTTTGTGTGGGAGAGAGACACGCTCCGCTGTTTCGTATGAACACATGTGTTCTTAGCTTTATTCTTAATGTTCATTGCGAAAGTTGAACTACTTCATTCATTCTTATATGGTTGGAAACGGAAAATGCTGCATGTGGTAAATGGTATAATGTCTTGAATAATTTGATACTTGGCAATTGTTGTGCTCATATAGATCATGTTTAAGCTCTTGCATCATGTACCTTGTACCCATTAATGAATAACTACATAGAGCTTGTTAAAATTTGGTTTGCATGATTGATCTCTAGAGTCTAGATATTTTCCGGTTGAGGTGTTTGAACAACAAGGAGACAATGTAAAGTCTTATAATGCTTACAATATGTTCATATGTGAGTCTTGCTTGCACCGTTTTATACTTGAGTTTGCTTCAAACAACCTTGCTAGCCTAGCCTTGTATTGAGAGGAATTCTTCTCATGCATCCAAATCCTTGAGCCAATAACCATGCCATTTGTGTCCACCATACCTACCTACCACATGGTATTTCTCCGCCATTACAAAGTAAATTACTTGAGTGCTACCTTTAAAAATTATATTCCTTTACCTTTGCAATATATAGCTCATGGGAAAATAGCCTTAAAAACTATTGTGGTGAAGAATATGTACTTATGTGTCTTATTTCTTAATAAGTTGCTTGTTGAGCGGTAACCATGTTTCTGGGGACGCCATAAACTTTTACCTTTGTTGAATATCATGTGAGTTGCTATGCATGTTCGTCTTGTACGAAGTAAGGGCGATTTTCATGATCATATGGTTTGAGTATGCATATTGTTAGAGAAGAACATTGGGCCGCTAACTAAAGCCATGATCCATGGTGGAAGTTTCAGTGTGGACAATCAATCCTCAATCTCTTATGAGAATATTAACTGTTGTTGTCTATGTTGTCCCGGTATGGATGTCTAAGTTGAGAATAATCAAAAGCGAGAAATCCAATGCGAGCTTTCTCCTTAGACCTTTGTACAGGCGGCATAGAGGTACCCCTTTGTGACGGTTGAAACATGTGCTATGCAATGATAATCCATGTTAATCCAAGCTAATTAGGACAAGGTGCGAGCACTATTGGTATACTATGCATGAGGCTTGCAACTTATAGGATATCTTATACATAACACATATGCTTTATTACTACCGTTGACAAAATTGTTTCTTGTTTTCAAAATGAAAAGCTCTAGCACAAATATAGTAATCAATGCTTCCCTCTGCGAAGGGCCTTTCTTCTACTTTATTGTTGAGTCAGTTCACCCATTCTTTCTATCTTAGAAGCAAACACTTGTATCAACTGCGTGCATTGATTCTTACATGTTTACCTATTGCACTTATTATATTACTTTGTGTTGACAATTATCATGAGATATACATGTTGAAGTTGAAAGCAATCGCTGAAACTTATATCTTCCTTTGTGTTGCTTCAATGCTTTTACTTTGAATCTATTGCTTTATGAGTAACTCTTATGCAAGTCTTATTGATGCCTGTCTTGAAAGTATTATTCATGAAAAGTCTTTGCTATATGATTCATTTGTTTACTCATTATCTTCATCATTGCTTCGACTCGCTGCATTCATCTCATATGCTTTACAATAGTATGATCAAGATTATGATAGCATGTCACTTCAGAAATTATCTTTGTTATCGTTTACCTACTCGAGGGCGAGTAGGAACTAAGCTTGGGGATGCTTGATACGTCCCAAACGTATCTATAATTTCTTATGTTCCATGCTACTTTTATGATGATACTCACATGTTTTATACACATTATATGTCATTATTATGCATTTTCCGGCACTAACCTATTGACGAGATGCCGAAGAGCCGATTGCTGTTTTCTGCTGTTTTTGGTTTCGAAATCCTAGTAAGGAAATATTCTCGGAATTGGACGAAATCAACGCCCAGGGGCCTATTTTTACACGAAGCTTCCAGAAGACCGAAGGAGTCACGAAGTGGGGCCACGGGGCGACGACACGCCAGGGCGGTGCGGCCCAGGCCCTGGCCGCGCGGCCCTGTTGTGTGGGTCCCACGTGACGCCCCTTGACCTGCCCTTCCGCCTACTTAAAGCCTTCGTCGCGAAACCCCCGCATCCGAGAGCCACGATACGGAAAACCTTCCAGAGACGCCGCCGCCGCCAATCCCATCTCGGGGGATTTAGGAGATCGCCTCCGGCACCCTGCCGGAGAGGGGAATCATCTCCCGGAGGTCTCTTCATCGCCATGATCGCCGACGGATCGATGTGTGAGTAGTCCACCCCTGGACTATGGGTCCATAGCAGTAGCTAGATGGTTGTCTTCTCCTCATTGTGCTATCATGTAAGATCTTGTGAGCTGTCTATCATGATCAAGATCATCTATCTGTAATCCTACATGTTGTGTTTGTTGGGATCCGATGAATATTGAATACTATGTCAAGTTGATTATCAATCTATCATATATGTTGTTTATGTTCTTGCATGCTCTCCGTTGCTAGTAGAGGCTCGGCCAAGTTGATACTTGTGACTCCAAGAGGGAGTATTTATGCTCGATAGTGGGTTCATGCCTCCATTGAATGCTGGGGAGTGACAACAACCTCTAAGGTTGTGGATGTCTTGTTGCCACTAGGGATAAAACATCGATGCTTTGTCTAAGGATATTTGTGTTGATTACATTACGCACCATACTTAATGCAATTGTCTCGTTGTTTGCAACTTAATACCGGAAGGGGTTCGGATGATAACCTCGAAGGTGGACTTTTTAGGCATAGATGCATGCTGGATAGCGGTCTATGTACTTTGTCGTAATGCCACCGATTAAATCTCATAGTACTCATCATGATATATGTATGTGCATTGTTATGCCTTCTTTATTTGTCAATTGCCCAACTGTAATTTGTTCACCCAACATCTGTTTATCTTATGGGAGAGACACCACTAGTGAACTGTGGACCCCGGTCCAATTCTTTACATCTGAAATACAATCTATTGCAATTGTTCTTTACTGTTCTTCGCAAACAATCATCATCTTCCACACAATACGTTTAATCCTTTGTTTACAGACAAGCCGGTGAGATTGACAACCTCACTGTTACGTTGGGGCAAAGTACTTTGATTGTGTTGTGCGGGTTCCACGTTGGCGCCGGAATCCCCGGTGTTGCGCCGCACTACACTCCGCCGCCATCAACCTTCAACGTGCTTCTTGGCTCCTACTGGTTCGATAAATCTTGGTTTCTTTCTGAGGGAAAACTTGCTACTGTACGCATCACACCTTCCTCTTGGGGTTCCCAACGGACATGTGTCAACTGCACGCATCAATGGGCGACGAGGACCAACTGCGAGAAAATCCGCCATCTCAGGCCTTGTTTGACGCTAGAGTATTTGTGGGGATAATCCGCAGCAAACTCCAAATCCCCACTTATTCGGATCCAGAAGATCTACTTCCAGAACCTCTGCTGGATCGGAGAACTGGGAGTCGTCATTTCGCACCGTACGTGTGCAAAACTACGAGGTCGGCGACGAGTACAACTATATCAGCCACATACTAGCAAAACGTTAACCACTTACGGTCTACGATGGTACATCACCAAAACTATCTCCATTACAACATTAGTCTTAGATAGATCTGGGCAATCGAACTATGCTAGTTAGAATTTTTCTACTGCGAACCCCATAAGAGCACACCACAAAGACGTACCCACTTCTTCACTAAGCAAGGCATGTTGAGTCGGTTAACCTTCACACAAGGTTGGGGCAAGACTCCACAATCCACTTGGAGTCTCCCAACAACATAGAACAAAGCAAATCTAGCCTCATGATGAACTCCCAACAAGGATCCCCACAAAATAAGATCTAGGGTTTCCAAATCCACAAATGAAAGGTTGGGGGTTTTCGAATTTTCTTGGGCAAATAGGTAGATTGGGCCCTCCTACTTCGATTCCCAAAGTTTGGGGGGAGGGGATTTTATTGGCTAGGGAGGGAGATCCACGTGATTTGAGATCTACAACAATGGAGGAGAGAGTGTGTGCTTTGTCTTGAGCAGATTGATACGTTGCAAACGTATCTATATTTTTGATGCTCCATGCTTGTTTTACACCGATTTATATATGCTTTGTTTACACTTCGTGGAACTTTTATGCATTTTCTGGATCTAATTAACCTATTGACAAGATGCCACACTGCCAGTTCCTGTTTTCTGCAGTTTTTTTGTATTTCAGAAAAGTTGTACAGGAAATATTTTCTGAATTGGATGAAACGAAAGCCGAAGTTCCTATTTTACTGTAATGAAGACGAAGTCTAGAGGAGAGACGAAGAAGCGCCAGGAGGCGGCTGCACCATGCCTAGGCGTGGGCCACCCCTTGGGCGCGCCTAGGGGTGGTGTTTGCCCCTCGGGCGTCCACCGACCTCGCCCTTCCGCATATAAATTCATCTGTTCGGGAAAAACCTAAAGACCCGAGCCTCCATCCATGAAAAGTTCTGTCGCCGCCATCATCGATCCTAGCTCGGGAGGGTTCTGAAGCTCTTCCCGGCACCCTGCCGGAGAGGGAGATCATCACCGGAGGCCTGTACATCGCCATGCCCGCCTCCAAAGTGATGCGTGAGTAGTTCATCTCTGGACTACGAGTCCATAGCAGTAGCTAGATGGTTGTGTTCTCCACTTTATGCTTTATGTTTAGATCTTGTGAGCTGCCTATCATGATCAAGATCATCTTTATGTAATGCTACATGTTGTGTTTGCTGGAATCCGATGAATATTGAATACTAATATACTTGTCATATGTTATTTGTGATCTTGCATGCTCTCCGTTGCTAGTAGATGCTCTGGCCAAGTATGTGCTTGTGACTCCAAGAGGGAGTATTTATGCTCGATAGTGGGATCATGCCTCTAGTAATCTGGAAGAGTGAAAATAACTTCTAAGGTTGTAGATGTGATGTTGCCACTAGGGAGAAAACAACAATGATTTATCCAAGGATAATTCTATTGTTTACTTTACACACTTTACTTAATGCAATAATCTGTTGCTTGCAACTTAATACTGAAAGGGGTGCGGATGCTAACCGTAAGGTGGATTATTAGTCATAGACGCAGTTGGATTACGGTCTATGAATCTTGTTGTAATATCCAAATGAATCTCATAGTAATCATCTTGTCATGTATGGTCTTTATTCTGTCAATTGCCCAGCTGTAATTTATATACCCAGCATGTTATTTATCTTTATGGAGAGACACCTCTAGTGAACTGTGGATCCCGGTCCTTTGTTTTACACTGCAAATACCTGTTCTTTTTATTGCCAACTCCCACGACAACAACTCTTTTTCTGGCATGCACACACGGTTCTCCTTATTTCACTGCAAACAAACATCTCTTTCCACACTATACGTTTAATCTTTTGTTTTCAGCAAAACCGGTGAAATTGACAACCTCACTGTAAGTTGGGGCAAAGTATTTTGCTTGTGTTGTGTGCAGGTTCCACGTTGTTGCTGACACCGGTGGTGCGCCTTGCCAAAGTCAGCTAGCAACACCTCAGAAGTGATTTCTTTCTCCTACTGGTTGATTAAACCTTGGTTTCTTACTGAGGGAAAACTTGCTACTGTGCTCATCATACCTTCCTCTTGGGGTTTCCCAACTGCGTGCTCTGCACAACATCACAGATTCAATCTGAAAAGGAACAAGGCTCCCCTGTTATACGTCGTATGTGTGAAAGAGTCGTTGCAGCGTCGGAGTGGATGATCCGGGTTTATGAAACCTCGGATGCTTCGACCCCCCTTCCGCGACCTGGCCACCATACGACATGGTTGGGGGCCGGATGTAAATACCATCTGGGGGCAGATGGAATTTACATACGCCCTGCCTCTGCAAGCTGACCATCATACATTATAGGGCCCAGATGTAAAGACCATCCGGAGAGTGGGGGATGGAGTTTACATACGTCCCATTTTTCTTTGCACATGTTCAACATCTTGGCGCGGCCGTGGCGCTTAGGTTGAGGGAGGACTGGATGTCCAACCACCGGGGCCGGATGATCTGCACCCCTGAAATGTACCAGTCTTCTCCCTTTGATCTCTTCTTTCTTCAAAACTCCTCACCATGTTGCATACCACCATAATCAAAGGCCAAACATCTAGTCCTAGAACCAGATGGTGAACATTGGAAAATGGTGGGCCATCAACTCTAGTGCTAAAAATAATTCCTACACACTTGAGCACACACAGTAAAATTCATTTGCGTGTTGTTAATAAACACACAAAACATAGAGTGATAGAGCTTGCTTTTCAACATGCTTGAATAATCAAGGCACAATGAAGCCATTGAAGCTTATTGCTCATTCAACGCACACGAAGACTCGAAAAAAAACCAAAATGATGGTCCTAGTATATTATTTTATAGCTTTGAGTCATAGGAAAATCCGAATGATCTTTAAAGCAATACATGAAACTTATTATGTGCTAAATCCGATTCCATCCACTTACCACAACATGTATATCATTCCTTTGGATCACTTCAGGTACCAGTATGTATTTATTGATTGAACTTGAACACACATGGTTGAAGAAGTGGTTGCGACCTAGTAAAATTAAGCATGTTGTGTCCAGCGCCTCATGTGCAAATAAGCTCATGCCTAGGAGTTAGGATTTCATGGCCATGATTGAAGTCCTATGTGATTGATGCACACTTGCACTAACACCACCAACATGGTTTTGAGTTGGAGTGTCACATTCTCGTATTTGTTTCATTGTGGTTTTATATCTTTCATGAGATTTTAGTCCCGCATAAAAGTAGAAATTCTTTGTTTATCTATGTCATTTTAGTTTTTTGGTCTCAAATGTGAGCAAGCGTGCATTTCTTTGTTTTCATGTTTTACAAGGTTGCTAGTTGGCTAGTTTCCCACATGTGAGTGCATTTGCATTTTCCTATTTACAACCTCAGCTAAATGATTAGCTCCTTATGTGAATAAAAGTGTGAAAAAGGAGTGAACTCGTCACTAGATCTAAACTTTATGAAGAGAAAAGATCTACACATCGTGTGAGGCGAAGCTACAATGCTTTCGGAAGTAGCAAGTGTATCCTTTTTTTGCTACATATACACACCATACAAATATGAGGTAAACATCCGATGCATGTAAAATGCATACATGAACTTTGTCCTTTATCATATTGAATTCCCACATATTTGCGATATATATGATGATAATAACATGTTTTACAATAATTTATGGGGATTTATCAATGATCCCCTTTATTTGGTTTATAACTCTGCAGAACAGGAAATCCCCGTTTCGCGTATTTTTCACTTTCAGAGACCTATACAGAGTCAAATTGACCTGAGATTTTTGGAGCATCACTTTTTCATCAGGAGAAGCACCCTGGAGCTTAGGAGGAGGCCTGGATGGGCCTGGGGCCCAAAAGAGGGCAGGTGGCACGCCCAAACATGTTGGGTGGGCCACCCAACCTCTTTCAGCCACCGATCGTCCAATTGACCTAATTCTTTCGCCCCTAAAAATCACTATATATATATGACCCCGAAGATTTCTCAGGAGGAGAGCGCCGCAGAAGACAAAAACACGAAACAGAGGCTGCAACAACGAAGATTGGAGGGGGAAACTCCGCCGAGATCACTGCCGGAGGGATCTCCACATTCTCCAACGTCTTCATCATCATCATCATCATCATCGTCACCATGATCAAGGGGGGAGTAGTACACCTCTAAACTACAGGTTTCTGGCAGTAGCTTGATCTATTTATCTCATGTTCTTCATAGTTATTACTGCCATATGAGCTGTCCTACATGATTATGACCATGTTTGTAATACCTATGTGGTGGATCCTTATTCTATGATAGTGTGCTATGAGATCTAATCATATATGTGCAAGATGCATTGATATATGCATATTATGTACCTCGTTCTTAAGTATTTGTTCTGATCCAACATCTATGCAAGAGTGTGTGTGGGGTGATGTGTATATAGATGGAGTAGCATGATTTTAGTGGTTGGATAGTGACAACAAATTCATGATCTATTATGGTTTTTAACTTTTCTTTTGCCACCTCACTAGGGATAAAATGAATGCATGTGCTATGTTCGTCATGTAACAAAAGTGATGATCTTGTTTGTTCAAGGTAGCATATTTGATATTCAAACATCATGTCAAAGTACTTATGGCTATGCTCTGTTATTTCTCAATACAAGATTGCATGAAGTTTTCCCTTTCTTGTGGAGTATAAGAGAGATATGTTGTATCATCTCTACGTTAGGACGAACGTGATGCCCATATGAATGCGTATCTTTCACATGTTATTATTTTTCATTCTCATATCTCATTGATGAATTGTTATTTGTCCACTACAACTTAAAATAGAGAATAGTCAAGTGAACCCATGAACCCCGGTCCACTTTTATCATAAGAAACACAATTATCTTGCTTTTATCCTATTTTTTATTTGCTGCACTATTTTAATATGAAAATATAAAAAATATTTATTTTTCTTATTTGCATCCAAAAAAATCAACCCATTTACTGTTTTTTTACTTAGTTACTTTATTTTACCTAGTTTTAATCGCTTTATTATTACTTGTGTTTTATTTAGTTATGAGAAATCTTGTGCTTGACAATCATATGGTGGAGTTGGGGATACAAGGCTTTATTTTACTTTGCAGGAAGAAGAGAGAAGAGAACAATCTTTGCTCAGTTCCCCGAGAATTCGATATAAACCCTCGAGTCACTCATGTGGGTAAAATTACTTCCTAGACTACACTCTCTGCACTTGGAGTCCCAACGTTTCAAGAAGATTTTTGCTGGTGTTGTAAAGCTCCATCAACATCACATCACAATTGCTTCAATTTTATTTATGTTCATTTGTACATATTCTCTAGAAAACTCATGGACTGAATAATAGCAAGAGATTTTATTTTCACCAAACCTAATTTTAACCATTCCACCACAAATGGCATTGTCTTTCTTTTAGCAACTTGTTAAGATAGGGCATCAGTCATGGATTTTATCGGAACAATCAATTCAAATGAACCCTGTAACGATGCATTATTTTAGACAAAAAATGAATAATGTATGCAACACAAATTTATCCCATTATAGTTCAAAACTATAAATAAATCCATACCCAACAAATTATATTTGGATTGTTATTGCTTTTTGTTCACAAATGAACACTTACTTCATGAAACACTTTTTTATCTCGCACAAAACTGGAAACATGAACTAACCAATCTTAGATTATAGAAAGCCAAGAAAACACAAAAATGTACATAAATAGCAACAAACACATCCAAATATGGAGAGACCTGCCATACATAAATGTTTGGAATCTCTTTGAGATGCCTGGCACACAATAGCAGCCTATCCACCTAAAGTTCACCTAAAGAGAAGAAATAATTAAATAAATTAGCGTAGGGTTTGTGCAGGTATCCGGAAGCGGAACCGGAACGTGTACAAGTCCAACAAGGCCAAATCCTATAAAACCCCCAACAAAATATATATCCCTATCCTCCGTCCGCTCTCCCGTATTGCTTTTTGTTCGCTTCCCCCCTTGCCTTCCGCACCGCAGCCGCCGGCCGCTTCAATTCGCCGACCCCAAACTCGCCGCCCCGACCCACCGGAACAAATCGCCGCCGGTACAATCCGACCTCCCATCCATCGCCCGTCTTCCCCGAGTGATTCCGAGCGGATTCGAGGCCCTTCAATCGGAGCGGAGGCGCCGCGCGATAAGATACGAGGGCAATTGGAGGAGGCGGCGGCCCCGATTTTTTTTTTCTCTCCGTGATTTTCCTTGGGCCTGATTTGGTGGGGCGCCTCTCGTGATAGCCCTATCTAGGGTTTGAGGGTTTGCCTCGGGCGGCGAGGCGGACCCCGCTGCGGTGCTAGGGTTTGGGTGCCTCCGCGGAAGGGCGTGGCATGGAGGTCGCCGCCATGCGCTGATTGGTGGTGACGAGGAGGAAGAGGAGCGGGGCGTTGGTGTGGCATTGAGGGCGCGGATTGGGCCGCCCGACTCGCGGATTGGATCGGTGGAGGAGGAGGACCCCCCTCTCCGCCGCCGCTGACTGGGTAGATGGTGAGTGGTGCCCGTCGCCATGGAGCAGGACATACCCGCCTTCAAGCCGCAATGGCTCATGCAGGGCCAGGTCACGGCCACGGGCGCCGCTAGCCTCTGGGCTGCAGCTTCCTCGCGCAAAGGTGAAATCGCCACCCTTCCTCCCTATTTCGTTTTTGTTTTTGTTTTTCTCGTTTCAACTGGCAGTGCTATAAATGTGATGTATTGCCTCGTGGGCGTTGCTATCTGTGGGATTATATCATGGAATTCGTGTTGGAGCATATTAATGTGACATGTACGTGCGGGGATTCTTTTAGATAAGATTACTACTACCTTTTCTGCTTTATTAGTCTCATGATGATGGTCACGGAACAAATGCTTCTCTAACAACCATATTTCTACTTTTTTACTTGCCATTGCCATTATGATCTCACTGTTGAACCGCTATGTGCTTCTTGGATAAATTAGATGATGGAGATGGCACAGTTATGGTTATCAACTCATTTCTTCTTGTCTAGTATCAAAGGTTCATGTCACGTGGAAGGATGCACATATATATGATTTAGGTGGTAACAATTGCAATTAGTAACACCTGCTTGCTTGGGTTCTGTACATGATTTACTGTGATTTGTACTGCTTGCAAACAAGATAACATTGTTGGATGGCTCTTGGCACTTCTAATCCTTCTGGTTCCAAATACATGTTCTTGCTAACCATCAGCCAATGGCCTGATGCTTTATTTATAACCATGACTTGTTTACTCCTCTCTAGTGCCAATTAACATTTAATAGTTGCCTGGTGGAATGTGTTGTCTCGAACCATTAACCGACCATTGTTTGCAAAAATGGAAACTACCTTACTAAAATGGTACAACATTTAAACTGGACTGTCTACATTGATGTGCCAAGAAGTAGTTCTGTTGGGTCATATGGTATGGTGTTTCAGTGTCTAACCTACTTATGATAAGTTTCAATAAATAAACAGAATCATTGCATCGATTATGCTTGTGTACTATGCTTTGTACAGTACCATTGCAGTGCTTGTTCATATAGTTTTTGTATAAGTATCATCCAAGTATGATGTCTATTGCTTGTACCACTCTTTTTTTCTAATAAAGTTATGACACTAATTTTTTTTTGTTGCAATTAGAGTGATTTTTTAATGTGCTACTCTCTCCGCTTCAAAATAATTGCTCAAAAATGGATGTATCTACACACTAAAAAATGTCTAGATACATCCATTTTTATTCAGTTATTTTGAACCGGAGGGAGTATTACTATTTGTCTGCAAATGCCATTATGAAGAATTGTTCTCAAGTGGGGCTGCCAAATTGTAGTTTCATTAACTTGTGTCAACTACAAGTAGCATTACTTTTCTGTGTTGCAAAGCTGTCATATATTATTATACTGACAAGTCTTTTCTCTCATCTTGTTAGATTCTCAAGTTAAGAGTAGTACGTCAAGAAATCGTTCATCTGGGCACAATCGTGACCAGAGTTCCCGGCAGTCTTCATCACGGAGGAGTTCAGTCTCAAGTGGGCCCCGTCGGCTTGACCGGGATGAAACAGGGAAGACAAGGGGCTATGCAAACTTTGGAAGGAGCAAGGATAAAGAACGGGACAAGGATTTTGATTCCCGTGATAGGGAGAGTAGGTCTGTTCCAGCAGAACGTGATGGTTTTCAGTCATTTAGCTCATGTAGACCTGAAAGGGATAGGTTAAATCGTGCTCGCTCGAAGGCAGATACATCAAGTAAGGGAGTAGTTAGTCTAAATAATGGTAGTACATCTAGAAGCAATACTGCTGGTGTCGTCTTTGAGCGAGAATTCCCACAGCTTAGTTTGGAGGACAAGAATGGAAAGCAAGACATAAGCAGAGTCCCATCCCCTGGTATCACCACCCCAATTCAGAGCCTGCCTCCGTTTACTCCATCTGATGGCTGGACTTCGAAGCTAGTAGGTGCTCCTGTATCAGTTGAGCCAAAGAAAAATCTCGTTGCCTCTTCTGTACCACAAGCTGCTCCTAGTAAAAAGCCTGAAGTAGCACTGAACAGTGGAACTGGATTAAGCATGGCGGAGACTGTAATGCAAGCTCCTCAGAGAATTTCCTTTGGACCTCAGGTAGGAACCATGACATGGTGTTTATAACGTTCTCATTGATATAATTGGCTCTCTGGATTCATGTGATTGTACTCTTTTCTTTATAGCTGTCAATTGATGCTCAGAAGATTGAAGAAAGAACTTTGAGACAAAACACCCTAAGACCTATGACATCTACAACAAGCAAATCTTCTGTGAGTTATCTTCTGCCTTTTGACCTGAACAAATTTTCACATTTCTTTCGCCTGTAATCATGGTTGTGCTTCCCATTTGACATTTCTCCATCGCGGGAGATTCGCCAAAACTCAAATAGAAAAACGTGATGTCTGGGTGATTACTTTTTGATTTACGTGAGTGAAAGTCACTTCCCATAATTGTTGGTAGTTGTCAAAGAATAATTAGCAATATACAACCATACAGGAACTTCCAGTGTTGGACAAGACATTTTCTGTTTCCTGTGTTGTGATATGATTTATCAAGTTAAAATGGTCAATGTCATCATGGGGCAGCTCTTCTCTTGATATATCCAAATTAAATATTTGATTCTTTCATCCAGCATGACTGCATATACTTGATTGTACGTGGACACCACTGATCTTACGTAGACTCCGAGGAGAATCTTTATATGTAGTATCTGGGTATGCAGATCTGCAGTATGGTGATGTAAATATGCTTTCGAAGTGGAATATTTAGACACTCGGTACTGTGTATGTTGAGGCATGGGCAGAATTACTGCTATGAAGCACATAAATAGCTTGCATGTCGTAGTCATCCTGCGCTTTCTGTTTCACTCAAAAGAGGTTATATATAGTGTCCTAGCAATCACTGTTCAGATTTAGTTTGACAGTTTTTTTACTTCATTTGTGTGAATTTTGACCAATGGTAAATATACTGTAAATTGATGCCAAATGGAAAATAGTACAAGCTTGAATGGGGAGGGACTCTAGTAGAGAGGGACGTTTTGCAACTCTTGCTTCATGAAATGCTGATTCCTTCTTATTTAGAGGTGTGCCTGCCTAATAACTACTCCCTCCGTTCCTATTTAATT
The DNA here is from genome assembly GCF_022539505.1 of Lolium rigidum. Lineage (NCBI taxonomy): Eukaryota > Viridiplantae > Streptophyta > Magnoliopsida > Poales > Poaceae > Lolium > Lolium rigidum. Next base: position 200,230,804 of record NC_061509.1, read on the forward strand.
GACGCGGGGGGAGAAGGCTACTGGACAGATTCACGTCAATTAAATCCGGACAGAGGTAGTAGATATTTACTTGAAAGCATATCTAATACTATAGCAGAAGTTGGACACAATTAGCTGGGAAACTAATAATCTGAACCCCCTATTAACTCTTCTGCTGTTGCCACATGCTAATTGGTCTCACCGTGTTCATGGTGGTGTAGTATGCTAGACCATTGTTTTGATATTGTGGTAGTTTGTTTGCTAGTGCTAGGTTTCCGTGGTATTTTCTTTCCCCAAGCACAATGTGGCATCATGCGTGTTAAATATATCTAATTGAAAAGTTAACTCAAGTTTTACCTCAGAGAAGGAAAACATATCTGGCATTTGTTTTGTCTCACCTTTTTTACACGAGTGAAGTTCTGCAGTACACTACATCAATATTTTTTGCTTAGCTAACTTCTTTCAAGACTTTCCAGGTAACAATTTCTTCCAAAAGAAAAGGAACAAGGAATGGAGATCTTGCTGGTCCTAGTAAGGCCATACAACAATCATTAGCACTGCCTGCCAATGGTTCTGTTCGAGCTCCAGTCAAAACAAAGCTTTCTCTTTCAGGAAGCCTTAAAATCCTCAGTAGAGAGCAGAATGGTACCACACAGACTCCTAAAGACTCTCCTAGTAATCCTGTGAGTCCTCCAGCTCATGTAGCCTCAGTGGAACTACATAAGCCACCTGTCAGCCAAAAGCCTAAGGTTTCGACACATGATCCTCCTCTAATGCAAAGTCCATCTGGTTTAGTTCCAAGACTTAAATTCTTCGAGTCGTTGCGAACCAAGTCTAATGGTTCAAGTTCAGCTGTTGAGTCAAGTTGTGAACCATCTCCATCCAGTGTAGTTGACACGAAACATGATTCTTGTCCTAATTCTGGAATGAAATGCACGGGGAATGGGAACTGTTTCTGTGAAGAAACAAATTCTTCTGAGGGATCTCAGCGACACCTCTCTGACAATGAGGAGAACAATTCTTCCTTTGAATCTGCAGACATTGCAGCTGTGGGATCTCAGCAGCTTCTAGTTGAAAACGAGGAGTCTGACTCCTCATCTGAGCTTGCCGACACAGGAGATGAAGGATTTCAGGTTTCCATCTCAGACAATGCAGAAGGTAGTTCCTCCTCAGCACTTGCAGATTCAGATGATGGGTACAAGAATTCCCAGTCTGGCAATGAGGAAGCTAGTTCATCGTCAGAGGCTACTGAACCCGAAGATGAGGAGTATGCAGCTGATGCCATATTTACTGCAGAGGATTTGGATTTCATGATATCACTTGGCTGGAGTAAAGATGAAGAAGTGCAGCCTTTGGGTGCGGAAGAAATTGCTGATTATGTAAGACTTTTTATCATTAATTTCTACTCCCTCTGTTCATTGAACTGATTTAGTTTGCCAAAACGTCTTATATTAATGAACATAGGATTAGTATCTTTACTTTCTCATGATTACTGGTTTAGTGTGCCCATTTCAGGAAAACTTGAGGCTGTTTATTGAGTACTCCCAAGCATTGGAGGACTCCTTTAGACAAATTACGAAAAAAAAACCAACACACTAATAATGTACATGCACACAGTTACTTCCTCCGTCCGGAAATAAGTGACTCTGATTTGTCTAGATTCACATGTATCTACACACTAGAACGCATCTAGATACATGTGACTTGACAAATTTGAGCCACTTATTTCCGGACGGAGGGAGTATTAAATTTCAAATCCAAACTCAGTGTTAAGGAAAGCCAAATATGATGCAAATAATGTAAATGGGCTGAATTCAGAGCCCAATTTATACTCGTTAGGAGCTCTGTAAAAATAGATTTAGTCTTTTTAGTTTCTAGCTGTGCTATTTAGATTTGAGTTTTTGTCACCAGATAGATATATGTCGTGTCTGTCAAAAAGTTTTTTTGTATTTTTCACAACTTCAAGGACGATGTTTCCAGACTTGGTGGTACCAGGAGTACTTGATACACTCTCATTTCTGCGGTGCATTGATAGAAAGGGCAAGACAACCGACATCATTTTTGTTATGACACCAATTCCAATTTTTTTGCAGGTGAGACGCCATAAGGGGCTGGAGCAGAGGCTTTTGTCCATGGAAGCCAACGCCAACATAAAGATAATTCTCCTTCTTTGCGGGCAGAGCTAAGTGAGAGGCTGCATAAGCCTAAGAATACAGGAACAGGTTCTTCATAAACCAGGTACTGGGAACTATGGGAAGCAATAGAAGGAGCTTTTTGCGAAATGCAATGGCTAGTCAGATGGAGCGATGGTGTTGGTTATGTTTTGATGCTGAGAAGGATAGCAACGAGTCTTGGCATGAGTTTTGTCTAGATTAACAAAGTCGAGATTTTTTTTTTCCTGCTGACGCTTGTCCAGCAACTTGGGGAGGTGGTTCACAAGTAGTTCTGACAATTTTTGGCATGTTGGAAACATGAGTTTAGGATTTGTCCATCTTTTTCCCAGGAATACCAAATGTAGGTCCTGTCTTGCTGCCCTTGAGAAATAGGTTGCCTTTTCCCCTTGTCAGGGCTTATCTTTGTTTTGGCAAAAAAAAGAAGATAAGGTGGAGTTTTCGAACGTGAAATAGGTGAATATGATTATACTGGTCTCAAAAAGTTTCTCTCACTACTTTTTTTTGTCTTAGATATTCCCTTCTATTTCGCTCTGTTTGATTCGTTATTTTGGTGGCCTATCCAGTTATTTTCATTTTGTGCGGTGTTCCATGATGATGATCTAATGAGATCTGGAAAACCAAAACTGATCATATGTACAGAACATATTTTAAAAAGTTAAAAAATTAAGGGAAAAAATTTCGTATATAGAGGGACATGTTCTATGTGGCCACGCAAAGTCTCACATGCAACCGACATTTTTTGTGCCCTATGTATAAAAATAATAATTATGTCTCAAGTATTCCATCTAAATCTCACTTCTAGTGTAACCCTCATTTTTTTTGTGCCTTATGTAAAAAAATAATAATTATGTCTCAAGGATTCCATCTAAATCTCACTTCTAGTGTATTTTGCTTTTTCTAGGATAAATTTTAACATTAAATTTTGAACTAGAAAGGACAAAATACTCTATAAGTTGCATAGGCTGAAAGTGGGCTCAGGTTCACCATATGAGCTAGCTTTCCTCCTTGGTTCGTGCTGGCTTTGCTCGCGAGCCTTCCGTGTATAGCCTCTCGTGTACAGTACCACCCTCACCGCTCTGGTGGCTAGCAGCAACAACTACTTTCTTGCGGTTCCTAAAAAAAACCAACTCACCCGTGTCGTTGAATTCCTTTTTTTCATCTTTGTCAGGTCCTTAACCGACGTAACATCGCCGTCGATCTCTCGTATCCCACCCCAAGAACCCTTAGTGCACCCTTTCTCCAACCACAGCAAGCGTTGACACTCGGAGCTCTACCTCACCCTTGCTGCCTAGAGCCTCAGGCACCTCAAGCTCAAGCTCCGCTGGCGTTCGCTACACCCATAATGTGTTCGATCATTTGCCAGAACCACCATTTTAGGTAAAAAGTTTGCAAACTATCTCTAATAACTTCTTTTGCGCATAGTTGGTGATTGTCCTTTCAGTGTTTTGTCACAGATAAAGGCGGATGAACTTGAAATGTTTATCATCAAGCGTGCTTTGACAGGTCTTTGAACGACTCATCCTATGACGAGGAGGACATATTTCTCGTGACTGCTCTTGTTCTATATGACAACCAATGGTGTGACATGCCAAGGTTCACAGGATCTATCCTAGGACATGAAACCTTGAACCGCAGATGAATTTCCGCTCATGTTCAACTGTACAATGAATACATCAATACAACGAGCAATCTCTATACAACAGCTCAATTCCATCGTGATAGGGCAAATGTGTCAGATATTTTGATAAGATAGAGATTCGTCGATCTGGTGGAGGTTAAGCTTGGCGATCCAACTACATGTACGATGAATGAGCGCTAATGCGCTAGGCCAATCTCCTGGAGGCTACTGATCTGGCAGAAGCACGACCACGAAGATCTTTAATTCCTACCTAAAATTGAGAGTAAGTAACAACCAAAGTATCAATCAAGATATTGCAGAAAAAGATAAAAGCTTTATTTTGAAGGTGGGTTCCGAATAGCGGTCTTGATCTGGGCGTTGACCTTGGATCGAAGTACATGAGTGGCAGCAATGGCTAACGTTTAATCTAATCAAAAACCGACTCTAAAGTGACACATATGGGAAATATGGGAAATATTTAAGGAGGAAAAGAATGGTTTTTGGTTAGCCAAGAGTTTGGTGGCCAAAATCCATCCTAGATGGGGTTTCCTCCTTAGATACGAACTCTAAAAACTGGTTGTTTTAATTGCTGCGCATATGAGTTGGGCATGGGCCTAGGCTAACAATAAAGGCGACACACACCATATCAAGCTATGGACGAAATTATGAAGTATAATCTTGAATATTTCGTTCAAGTCTTCATGCATCGTTATGGTGGCTTCGAAGTTTTAAAATCTTTACTTGTAGCGTCATCTTCAATCCTCACACTATTGCAGCCATCTTCATGCACGATCATGCTCCAATACTTGTCCCTCTCATCCATGCTCAGTCCATCGTTTCTAAGAGCAACACACATATCTAGGCAACATCATATTCTCATGTATGTGCGGAATAGTTCCAAGAAACAAAATAACTTAATAATTACTTAAGTTGTTTGGCTCGAGTAAGAGGTCCTTGTATCTGTGTCGTTGTAGGTGTAGCGGGTATATCAATAGATGGGATGTTCTCATCATGTCGATGCTTCGAAATGCTAAGGGTTGTGTTCAACTGTATATTGTAGTGTGTGAAAGCCTATGGCGACTACTTCACTGATAAGAGAGATGCCACTGGTAAGCTTGGTTTTTCCTCCATTCAGAAATGCACTGCCGCAGTTTGGATGCTTGCATATAGAGTGGCTGGTGATCTTGTTGATGAGCATATTCACATTGGCGAATCCACCTACCTTGAGGCATTGTACAAGTTTTGCAAAGCGGTGATCACAGTTGATGAGCACAACTTGAGAAGGTCAAATGTT
>NC_061509.1:200235968-200345628 GCF_022539505.1 Lolium rigidum
AGTCACATAAACACAAAGCGAGCAGAAATTCGTCAAACTTGGCATGTAGTACGAGTAATCGATTTTAAAGAAATTCTTCCGCTGCTCAGCTCGAAAATTGTTCAACTAATGAAAGTTAGATAATAACACTGGGAACATGCACAAAAATTGGCTTCGCAAAATAACGTTCTGGCTGTTTTTGAGATTTTTTTTTGGTATCAGTCCAGAATCTGTTTTCAATCAGCACTTTCCCAAATATCATCTCCCTCTAATTAGAGAACCATTTTAAGAGACTAAACAAGTATGTACAAGTATCCAGCAACTATAATATGCAAAGAATGAGTGATGCCGGTATACCTCCCCCCAAGCTTAGGCTTTTGGCCTAAGTGGAGATCAATCTAAAGCGTCTTGCAAAACAAGTAGTACTACAGCAAGTAAAACAAGTGGAGAAAGAAAGAAATGTTATTTAGCTCTTCTATGCATATAAAATGTACTTGTTAACAAGGTTGATCAAGTCTTGCCACCAAATAAATCTTACATGACATAAGAAGAATTAAACCTCAAATCAATCATGTTACCTTGTATTGAATTTTTATGGATCCAATCATAATATTTTGATATCCTTGCTTAGGCTCATATATAGGACAATCAATAGTTCCCACTTTGATAGATCTCACATTAGAAATTGTATTAACTCCACATACTTTATCAATCCTCTTGGGAAAATAAACGGTATGCTCCTTGTCATCGACATTGAAAGTAACTTTTCCTTTATTGCAATCAATAACAGCCTCTGCGGTGTTAAGAAAAGGTCTCCCAAGAATAATAGACATATTATCATCTTCGAGGCATTTCCAACACAACAAAATCAGTTAATATCAAGCAGTTATTAGTAACTTGAACAGGAACATCCTCACATATACCAACAGGAATAGCAGTAGATTTATCAGCCATTTGCAAAGATATATCAGTCGGTATCAACTTATCTAAATAAAGTCTCTTATAAAGAGAGAAAGGCATTACACTAACTCCTGCTCCCAAATCACATAGAGCAGTTCTAACATAATTATTCTTAATAGAACAAGGAATAGTCGGTATACCTGGATCGCCAAGCTTCTTTGGAACTTTGCCATTGAAAGAGTAATTAGCAAGCATAGTGGAAATCTCCTCATTAGGAATTTTCCTTTTGTTAGAAACAATATCTTTCATATACTCCGTACTTTGAATAAGGAGGCAATTTAATAGCATCAGTCAAAGGGATTTGCAGGAATAAAGGTTTCATCCAATCACAGAATTTGTTATAGTGTTCTTCTTCCTTTGATTTTAGTTTCTTAGCAGGAAAAGGCATTTGCTTTTGAACCCAAGGTTCCCTTTCATTACCATGTTTCTTAGCAATAAAATCTTCTTTAGTATACTTTTTATTTTTAGCATGCTTTTCAGGTTCTTCTTCAACCTCTTCTTTATCAGAAGCATCATTCTTATCATTATCTTTATCATGTTCATTACCACTTTCAGTTTCAGCATCAGAAATATAAATACTATTAGGATCATTAACAGGCTCATAGGATTCTACAACAGTTTTATGTTTCTTTTTCTTTTTCTTTTTCTTAGATGGAGCACTAGTTTCAGTTCGTTGAGAATCTTGTTCAACTCTTTTGGGATGCCCTTCAGGATATAGAGGATCCTGGGTAGAAACACCGCCTCTAGTTGTTACTTCATAAGCGTGTTTTTCTTTAGAATTATCTTTTAACAAGTCATTTTGCACTTTAGTGAGTTGATCAATTTGAGTTTGAATCATATAAAAATGTTTAACAAGCATCTTAACATCATTGGAGGTTCTCTCCACAATACCATGCAATTCACTAATAGCTCGAGAGTTTTCCATTAAATGATTCTCTACTCTCATATTGAAATTATTTTGCTTAACAATACAATTATCAAACTCATCTAAGCATTGAGCAGGAGGTTTTGAATACATAATATCTTCTCTAGTAAAGCGTTCAAGAGAGTGTACCTCAATCATGGATGAAGGGGGAGTGATCTTACATAAATCTTCTATGGGAGGTAAATTCTTCACATCTTCGGATTTAATACCCTTCTCTTTAAGAGATTTCTTGGCTTCCCTCATATCTTCATCATTTAATTTAATCATACCCCTCTTCTTCAATATTGGTGTCGGGGTTGGTTCAGGTGTAGACCAATCATCATGATTCCGACCTATTCTAGCCAATAATTCTTCAGCGTCGTCTGGAGTTCTTTTCCTGAAAACACAACCAGCACAACTATCCAGGTATGCCCTAGACTCAATGGTTAGTCCACTATAAAATATATTATCAAGTAAATCATGCTTTTCCAAATCATGTTCAGGCCGAGCTCTAATAAGAGAGCAAAATATAGCCCAAGCCTCAGGCAATTTCTCTCCATCTTCCTGATCAAAATTATAAATTCTTTGCAAAGCAATATGTTGAGCACTAGCAGGAAAGTATTTCCGAAAGAAAACATCAAGCAATTCTTTTGGACTATCAATAGAATCAGGTGGCAAACTATTATACCAAGTTTTAGCATCATCCTTTAATGAGAAAGGGAAAATTTTAGCAACGAAATAAGTACACTTCTTAACATCATTAGAAAACAAGCTACTCAAAGTAGACAGCTCAATCATGTGTTCTACAACACTTTCTTTTTCAGTACCACAAAAAGGTGTTTTCTCAACAATAGATATATGAGATAAATCAAGAGAAAAATCATAATCCTTATCCTTAATGTTTATAGGAGATGTGGCAAATTTAGGATCAGGAGACAATTTATATCTAACAGTATGTTGTGCAAGCAAATTTTTATTTTTTCTTGCATCAGTAGTAGCATTGCATTTATCAATAAAATCATCATCAAGTTCTACATAATCTTCATCAAGATCATCACTAGAGTATTCAACAGACTCAGGTGAATTAACAGGTGTAGCAGCATTTTCATTAGGAGTTTCAGTACTTTCAATTTGTCTAGACCTAGCAATTGTAGCATCTAGAAAAGATCCCAATGAACCATCATTATCAAGCACAACAGAAGCATCATCAAAATTATGAGAGGAATTTTCAGATCTAGCAGAAGTACCAGCATGTGAAGCTTGTGGTGGTGAAACAAGTTTATCTATCACAAATGGTGAATCAAGAGCAGCAGAGGTACTCAGAGTTGTACCTTTTCTTATAGTGGATGGTAATATGGCGACTTTAGTATCGCGAGGTTTACCCATGATGGAGAATTTGCAGCGAACAATATCAATCCAAGTGAACTTGCAAATAAAGTTATGCTCCCCAGCAACCGCGCCAGAAAATAGTCTTGATAACCCACAAGTATAGGGGATCGCAACAGTCTTCGCGGGAAGTAAAACCCAATTTATTGATTCGACACAAGGGGAGACAAAGAATACTTGAAAGTCTTAACAGCGGAGTTGTCAATTCAGCTGCACCTGGAAACAGACTTGCTCGCAAGAGTTTATCAGTAGTAATAGTTTTATAGCAGTAGCAGTGGTGAAATAACGACAGACGAGTGTAACAAAGACAGCGAGTAGTGATTATAGTAAACAGCAGGATTAAAATACCGTAGGCACGGGGATGGATGACGGGCGTTGCATGGATGAGAGAAACTCATGTAACAATCAAGGCAGGGGCATTTGCGAGATAATAATAAAACGGTATCCAAGTACTAATCAATCAATAGGCATGTGTTCCATATTTAGTCGTACGTGCTCGCAATGAGAAACTTGCACAACATCTTCGTCCTACCAGCCGGTGGCAGCCGGGCCTCTAGGGAATCTATCGGAAATTAAGGTACTCCTTTTAATAGAGCACCGGAGCAAAGTATTAACACTCCGTGAACACATGTGATCCTCATATCACCGCCTTCCCCTTCGGTTGTCCCAATTTCTGTCACTTTCGGGCCTCGGATTCCGGACAACAATACGTGTATACAACTTGCAGGTAAGATCATAAAGCAATGAATATCATCATGAATTGATAACATGTTCAGATCTGAGATCATGGCACTCGGGCCCTAGTGACAAGCATTAAGCATAACAAGTTGCAACAATATCATAAAAGTACCGATTACGGACACTAGGCACTATGCCCTAACAATCTTATGCTATTACATGACAAATCTCATCCAATCTCTACCATCCCCTTCAGCCTACAGCGGGGGAATTACTCACACATGGATGGGGGAAACATGGCTGGTCGATGGAGAGGCGTCGGTGGTGATGATGGCGATGATCTTCTCCAATTCCCCGTCCCGGCGGAGTGCCAGAACGGAGTTTCTGGTCCCGAGACGGAGTTTCGCGACGGTGGCGGCGTACTGGATGGTTTCTGGCGACTTCCACTTCTCGTCTCGCGTTTTTAGATCGAAACCCTTAAGTAGTCCAGAGAGGGGCGTCAGAGGCCAGCCGCCAAGGGGGCCACACGCTAGGGCGGCGTGCCCCCCTCTAGGCCGCGCCGGCCTAGTGTGTGGGGGCCCTGGGCCTCCCCCAGGCCTGCCCTTCTGGCTCCGTGATTCTTCTGGAAAAATAAGCGCTTCGATATAAATTCCGAGGATTTTCCTGAAAGTTGAATTTCTGCACAAAAACGAGACACCAGAGCAATTCTGTTGAAAACAGCGTTAGTCCGTGTTAGTTGTATCAAAAATACACAAATTAGAGGCAAAACAATAGCAAAAGTGTTCGGGAAAGTAGATACGTTTTGGACATATCATGGGCATCCACAAGATTATGATATTCATCACACTTGAATCATCTTAGTGTGATATTCCTCCATTTTATGTGGAAAAACTTCAACACAAATTTTTCTGCCCATTCTTTTCTATGGGGTGATGTTAGAGGTACAAAGAAATCATGCTTGCTACTATTTTAATCAAGAATAAAATTATATAATATCAAAAGTTCCAAGTAAATTCATATTGATACTCAAAAGAATGGATCTAACAAAGTAAGGCCGAATCTGTCCAGAATAGTTGCTGCAGCAATACTGGATTTTTGGCACAACTTAGACACCTCATAAAATTAAGAACTTTTATGTGCATATAGAGGATGAAAATTTATAGGTACTGTGATTTTATGAAGATTTTAGGAGCTACCAAAAAAAGACAAAAATCGTGCACCTAAAAGTGCAGCGCAGAAATCAGCAACTCCATATTATTTTTGCAAGTTTAAACATCTAAATAGGTAAAAACTTGATAATTTATTTAAAAACCAGAGAGTAAAATAAACTAAAACTAACATTCCACAAAAAGCATGCAAAATAAAAACATCTCGGGTTGCCTCCCGTAAAGCGCATTCTGTATAGCCATATAGCTAGGCTTACTTACTTGATTCAAGTGTCATGAAAATTATGTGGTACCATGAATGCTACCTCCTTTTTTCCTTGGAAATTACTCCATACACTTATTGTGTAGGAGTTGAAACATGACATTCCCTTCTTAAGAATCAATTATAGCTCGCATTGTTCTAAGAAAAGGTATTCTAAGGATTATAGGACTAGAGGTATTTCTCCCCATGTCCATAACAATGAAATCAACGGGTACATTTGTCATATGCAATTCAACCATTAAATCGTTTACTTTTCCTAAAGACTATTTAGCTGAATCATCAACAAGTAATAAATCAAGAATTTTTCCATATTTTTGAGATTAAGTAATCCATGTAGCTCTTTTGATATGACAGAAACACTAGATCCTAAATCTAGAATGGCATGTTGTGTTTTTTTGCCAATAGATATTAAAATCGTGGAGATCCACTCATCCCCAAGCTTAGGTGGTATCATGGCCTCATTAGTGTACCTCTGAATCTTTTATTTAATGACATAGTTAACAATATAGGAACTAAAACCAGCTTGATTAACATTTATAGTGGGATCTTTAGCAAATTTCTCAAGTATAGCAATCAATTCATGCAAGCTACATTTAGCCTAGCTTCACCAAGCATTTTAAATTCTTTAATATGTTTATCATCAGTAGGCATACGAGTTTCTTTTTCATCCATAGCATTCAAAGTTTCATTCCCCCCTCTTCTTCTTCTTTAAAAATATTTGAGGTTCCAAATTGTGATAAAAGAGGTGTAAGAAAATCAGTATATTGCAACAACTCATTGTAAGTTTCTTCAAATGTAAGAGGCGTATTTGTTGCAATGGTTACAAAGTTCATGCCAAGTGCATGAGGCCCCTAAGGTTTTCCTGCAGACATGCTTAATAAAGTAGCTTGGTTGTCGGCAAGCTTTGATAAAGCTTTATCTAATCCAGCAGCCAAGTGTTGTAATCCCTTGATTTCAGAGCCTATAGAAGCAAGAGATTTATGTAAGCTTTCTATCATGGTGGCATGGCTAGCTACTTGCTCAATAAGTGTTTTATTCACCTCTAATTTTTTCCGAATTTTCATTAGTTTGAGGCATTATAGCAGGCTTTCACCTATTTTCATTAGATTGTGGGTAGGGGATGAAAGGGTGGCTACCGTAATTATTTTGAGTGTAGGGAGGCCGTCCATAATTATTATAATTGTTGACATACCCGTTGTTGCTTATTATAATATTAACATCCACTTTGCCAACTAAATCTTGTAAAGGGACATTGTCATTTTTTTTAGCTATGTAGGAAAGTATGGCATCAATTTATTAGATAAAGGATTTTCTTCTTCAACTGAATGCACTTTCTTTGTGGGATTAGGTGCTCTTTTAGTATGAAATTGACTATGATTATGTAACATGCTTTCTAACTTTAGCTTCAGGCACAATTTTACCCATAAAAGCACCTCCCGCAGCAGAATCTATCATGCCTCTAGACATTATGTTTAACCCATTATAGAAAGAGTGTAAGATAGTCCATTCATTAGCTCCATGTGATGGGAAAGTTCTAATCATACTTTTAATTCTTTCCCACGCTGTTGCTACATGTTCATTATCTTTTTTCTAAATGAAAATATGCTATTTTGATTTTGTAGAATCTTAACAGGTGGGTAATTCTTTTTAATGTAAGCCTCTTTAAAATCATCCCAAGAATTAATACTAGCAGTAGAAAATGACAATAACCATTCTTTAGCTTTTCCTCTAAGAGAAAATGAGAATAATTTTAGCTTGACAATATTTTTTTCCTTATTTTTAAACTAATGCATATCACAAATTCGCAGAAATCATGTAAATGCATAGAGGCATCTTCACTAGCTAGCACTACTATCAAATTATTCCCTAGTTATAAGATTTAATAACCCAACACTTACTTCAAACCTTTCAGCAGTTATCTCAGGTGTAGTGATAGGCTTAGCAATAAAATGATCATTAGGAGTATTTGTGTAATCACACAGATTAGTATTTCTTTCCCCCATAATTTTCAGAAGATAATTACTACTAATTTTTATGTGTTTTTCAAATTTTAAGAAAAAGAACTAACAAGCAAAAACCAAAAATAAGCAAACAAAGACTAAAAACAAGATAAATAAAATAAAATGCAAAATCTGAAAGAGATAAGAGAGCTCTCAGTGGTGTTACCTCCCCAAGCTTTGGTGAGACGCAGTTGTAAGAAGATTCTTACGGCGCCAGAAAATATCGATCTTGCACTTGCTCGTGGAAGTTGGCAATCATCGGAATGCACTCCTTTCCGTTCCCCGGCAACGGCGCCAGAAAATACTCTGGATGACGGCTACTAGCAACGCCAAAAAGATCTTGATACGTTGGGATTCCAAGTGTAGAGTGTTGTATCAGCAGAGTATGTTCCCTACAAGGGTGACTCGAGGGTTTATATCAAACTCTCGGGGAACTGCACAAAGAGTATTCTCTTCTCCCTTCTTCTAGCACTCCTTCATGTAAAATAAAAGCCTTGTGTCCCCAACTCCATCATGTGGTTGTCAAGCACAAGGTTTCGCGTAAGTAAATAAACACAAGTAGAAATAATACAAGTAAAACAAGACTAGATAAAATAACTAAGTAAAAACTGTAAAGAAGTTGATTGTTTTTGTTGTTTTGGATGCAAATAAGAAAAGTAAATATTTTTGTATTTTCGGATTAAAATAGTGCAGCAAATAGAAAACAAGATAAAAGCAATATAAAGGTGTTTCTTATGATAAAAAGTGGACCGGGGTTCATGAGTTCACGTGACTATTTGATGTCTACGCACGCTTCTATTCTTGTAGACAGTGTTGGGCCTCCAAGTGCAGAGGTTTGTAAAACAACAGAAAGTTTCCCTTAAATGGATCACCCAAGCTTTATCGAACTCAGGGAGGTAGAGGTCAAAGATATCCCTCTCAAGCAACCCTGCAATTACGATACAAGAAGTCTCTTGTGTCCCCAACACACTCAATACACTTGTCGGATGTATAGGTGCACTAGTTCAGCGAAGAGATAGTAAAATGCAAGTGATATGGATGAATATGAGTGGTAATAACAATCTGATATAAATATGGCAGCAAGTAAACATGCAGTAAAACAATAAATAAATGGTGATTCGATGTTTGGAAACAAGGCCTAGGGATCATACTTTTACTAGTGGTCACTCTCAACAATGATATCATAAAGGAATATAAATATAAGCACTTCACTATGCTAGTCTGAACTACTCTCCGGCTGGATAACGAACACTAATTCACCGTGTAGGGCTGCAAAAGCAAACCTTAAATATGTATTCCCAAGTACTAATAACACACCACAATTTCATAGAGACATCCAACTCAAATCATAATTTAGTGAACAAGTATTCTGTGAAATATAGCCTAAGAGACCCACATGGTGCACACACTCCACCTTTACCCACGTGGGACAAGGAGTCTCTGGAGATCACATAAGTAAAATCCACTTGAATAGCATAACGACATCTATATTACAAAGCTCATGGTCACATAAAGATCACACCATGGGAGAGGGAGACATAGCACATAGCTACCGGTAGAGCCCTCTGCCCCGAGGGAGAACTACTCCCTCCTCATCATGGGAGTCAGCAACGGCGATGAAGATGGTGGTGGAGTCGATGGAGATTGCTCCGGGGGCAATTCCCCGTCCAGGCAGGGTGCCGGAACAGAGACTTCTGTCTCCCGGATCTTGTCTACGACGGCGGCGGAGCTACGGAACTTTTCGTGGATGGAGGCTTGGGTATCCATGGTTTTCCCGAGAATATGTATAAATAGGCGGAGGATTTAGGTCGGTTGGGCGCCTGGTGGGCCCAGACCTACCCTGGGCGCGGGCTAGGTCCAGGCCGCGCCTAGGTGTGGTCTGGATGCCCTGCTGCGCCTCTTCGACCCCCCTCTGGACTTCGTCTTTGTTTCGGTAAAATATTGACTTCGGCTTTTGTTTCGTCCAATTCCGAGAATATTTCCTGTACAACTTTTCTGAAATACAAAAACAGCAGAAAATAGGGAACTGGCACTGTGGTATCTTGTTAATAGGTTAGTGCCGGAAATCGTGTAAAAGTGCAATGAAGTGTAAGCAAAACACATATGAATTGGTGTAAAACAAGCATGGAGCATCAAAAATTATAGATACGTGTAAGACGTATCAGCATCTCCAAGCTTAACTCATGCTCGTCCTCAAGTAGGTAAGTGATAACAAAATAATTTTTGAGGTGACATGAAGCCAACACAATCTTGATCAAGCATGTAAAAAGCATTGTGAACTGGGATCTAAGTACTCTAACGTAGACATGATAGATATGATTCAATTGAACTTAGCAAATATGTTATAACATGAAGAGTAACTCAAACAAAGGATCATGAATAAGAGAGTGGATTTGGTGACCAGGGGATACGTGAGCACCCGGTTATCACCGTTGGATTTGGTCCACCACCGTTGGATTCTGCTACTCACTAACGGCCACTAACTAACGGCCACTACCTCGCCGGCCTCCACCTCACGCATCTGAGGTCGCACCAGTGTCTCCCAGGCCAAGTGCGTCGCCGTGCACCTTCCTGCGTCTCTCCGCCCTTCCACTCGACGCGCTGGACCGCGTCGATGCGTGTACAGTGCTAACATCGTTAGACACGTGTCAAGCAGAGAAGGGGTGCTCACGTATCCCCTGATCACCAGGCTTCATCCGCATGAATAATAGTGCATTGAGAGAAACTGTGTGTTTATGATCATAGAGTAAACATAACAAAGTGGTACTCAACATGTCCTTATGGAATAGCAAAACATAAATTCAAGGACACCCTCAAAGTTCAGAGGGTGACTAGATACAAGTAATTTGAGAGCAAGAAATAGCACAATCATGAATGAATCAATAATAGTTTTGGGACTATGCACATTATACTAAGAATGACAACTATGCTCTATTAATTGGTGCATAAGGTAGAAGATGAAGACTCGACATAAAAGTAGAATAAAGAACCTGCGCATAGGGAAGCAGGGATCACTCATGTGCTAGAGCTTTTTATTTTGAAAGCAATAGGAGTGTTGAAAATATTTATTTTGAGAGGTGCTACTCATGTCAACGGTAGTGATACATGTGTATGGATTATGCGTAAAAACTTCCTATAAGTTTAGTTGACTCATGCATAATATACTAATAGTGCTTACACCTTGTCCTAATTAACTTGGACTTCCATGGATTTTCATCACATACATATGTTTTAACCAAGTGTCAGAAAGGGGTACCTCCTTACCTCCTGTACAAAGGTCTTAGGAGATGAATCTCATTTGATTTCTCAATTTTGATGAATCTCAACTTTTTGGACATCCATACCGGGAAAACAAGGACAATAAATATTTGGACTTTTGTACAGCTGAAACTTCCACCATGTGAACATGGCTTTAGTTGGCAGCCCAATGTTCCTCTCTAACAATATGCATACTCCAATCTTTTCAACTCATGGTAAATCTCCCTTACTTCAAACAAGATGAGCATGCATAGTATTTCACATGATATTCAACAAAGGCATATTGATGGTGTTCCCCATGACATCATGATTATCACACAACAAGCAACTTATAAGAACTAAAAATGTATAGGACATAATACTTACCACAATAGTTTTTAGACCACTTTCTCATGAGCTATAATTTACACAAAACATGTGATAATTTTTGAAGGTTTAAAGGTAGCACACAAGCAATTTACTTTGGAGTGGCGGTAAAATACCACATATAGGTAGATATGGTGGACACAATTGGAAACTTTGGTTTTTGGTGATTGGATGCACGAGTAGATCTCATACTCAGTACAGGTGAAGCCTAGCAAAAGTCTGGGAGCGACCAACTAAGAGAGCAATAATGGCCATAATCATGCATAGCGACAGAACATTATCAATAAAAGCATAAAGTGATATTACAAGTCAAAAACTAAATGATCATAGAGGCTTTAGTTTACTGGCTATAGTCATAACATGGTATAAGCATGTGCCAAGTCAACCCAATAAAGCATCAAAGGAGAATACCACAATACTATGCTTTTATGATATAAACAACACATGATTCTTTTAATGAAACATTGTGCACTCTCATCCATTTGAAACAAGTCATGCTAAAACAATAAATACTAAGCATATGACAAGAATAGCATCCAACATGACATGCCAAATTCTATGCCACAGTCTATACAAGCTTCCTTTTGCATCACTATAGTCATGAAATATTTTACTCGTATCCAACACCAATCAACTTATTTGAAATAGCTCTCAGAGATTAAATACATTATGGACCAGAGAGATAATCATGCACAAATAAAGAATACTAACATGCTCTCAAAAAAATTCAAGTGAAAGAACAAGAGCTAAACGCAGTACCAGAAAACTAGAACACTCGCAGAACAATAAGATCGAGCAAAAACTAGAGTGTTCTATGCAATTAAAAAGAAGCGTGTCTTTCTCAAAAAAAAAAATGCAGGTATCCAACATATGCTACAGCAAACAAACTAAACTAAACTAAAAACAAAAATAAAGACACTCCAAGAACAACACATAGCGTATGAAGCAATAAAAATATAGCGTATAGAGAGATGACCTATTGCTTTGTTGATGAAGAGGGGATGCCTTGGGCATCCCCAAGCTTTGATGCTTGTACCTCTTGAATATGTCTTGGGGTGCAGGGGAATCCCCAAGCTTGAGCTTTTGTCCATTCTTCATCTCATCACATCATTCTTCTCTCCCTACACTTGAAAACTTCCTTCATACAAAACTTCACACAATTCTCTATTAGCAGCATTAGTACAATTAAAATAAAAAAATCCACTTGGGTTCATTATTAACATATATCAAACATCTATTAAAGCATTATCTACTGTAGAAACCTTTCAAAAAGCTATTTGATCAAAAGAACTCAAAAAGAAAGAGATTTAAGAGGCAAATGCAAATAGTGCAGAAATCTGTCAAAACAGAACATCAGGTAAAGATCAATTTTTTCGAAAATATAATGTTTCTCATCTAGAAACGTGGTCAACTAACTAAAGTTATATAATAACCTGCGGCATATCCATAAAAAATGGCAGCTCAAAATTCCGCTCTGACTATTTATACGGATTTTTATGGTGACAACACATAATCTGTTTTCAGAACAACAACTTCCCAAAATCTTACTTTCTCCTATTTGAGGCTATTCTTGGCACAAAAACGAAATAAAAATGATAAGGAGAGGTTATTAGAGAGGTAATAACTTCCAAGACTCAACAAAAAGAAAAATTACAGTAAATAAACATGGGTTACCTCCCATAAACGCTTTTCTTTAATGCCTTTTAGCTAGGCGCAGTAGTTTGTGAAGATGCTCACATAAGAAATATGAATTGAACTAAAAGAGAGCATCAAGAAGCAAATATGAAACACATTTAAGTCTAACCCACTTCCTATGCATAGGAATCTTGTACACAAATAAATCCACAAAGAACAAAGTGACAAGCATAAGAAGATAAAACAAGAGTAACTTCAAAACTTTTAGCATATAGAAAGGTGTTTTAGGAAGATGAAAACTTCTACAATCATATTTTTATCTCTTATAATAACTTTCAGTAGCATTATGAATAAATTCAACAATATAACTATCACATAGAAAATTCTTATCATGAGCCACATGCATAAAATAATTATTGCTCCCCACATAAGCATAGTCAATTTTATTAATTGTAGTGGGAGAAAATTCAACAAAATAGTTATCCTTATTATTCTCATCACCATAATCATCAAATATAGGAGGCATATTGTAATCATAATTAATTTGCTCCTCAATAGTAGGTGGACTGAAAATAACATAATCATCATTGTAATCATCATATGTTGGAGGCATAGTATCATCATAGCAAATTTACTCCTCTAAAGCTGGGGAACTAAAAAGATCATTTTCATAAAAACTAGCTTCCCCAATCTTAGACTTTTTCATAGAATTAACAATAAGGGTGTTCAAATAATTCATACTAATAACATTGCTACCAGCATGCAAGTAAAGTTCCATAGGTTTTTTAATTTTCTCTTCAAACACCTCATGTTCTAACTCAAGATAAATACTATAAAGCTCTCTAATTTTGTTGTTGTTTTCCATTAAGCCTAACTAGTGAAAATAAAAACAAGAAATAAAAAGATGTAATTGCAGAATCTAAAGGAAATAACTTCGAGCACTCACCAACAACTAAAAACTTAGTAGCCAGAGGATGTGAGTACCTTTTACCTTACCTCCCTGACAACGGCGCCAGAAAAGAGCTTGATGTCTACGCACTCTTCTATTCTTGTAGACAGTGTTGGGCCTCCAAGTGCAGAGGTTTGTAGAATAGCAGCAAGTTTCCCTTAAGTGGATCACCCAAGGTTTATCGAACTCAGGGAGGTAGAGGTTAAAGATATCCCTCTCAAGCAACCCTGCAATGACGATACAAGAAGTCTCTTATGTCCCCAACAGACCCAATACACTTGTCAGATGTATAGGTGCACTAGTTCGGCGAAGAGATAGTAAAATGCAAGTGATATGGATGAATATGAGTGGTAATAACAATCTGAAATAAATATGGCAGCAAGTAAACATGCAGTAAAACAGTAAATAAACGGTGATTCGATGTTTGAAAACAAGGCCTAGGGATCATACTTTCACTAGTGGTCACTCTCAACAATGATATCGTAAAGGAATATAAATATAAGCACTTCACTATGCTAATCTGAACTACTCTCCGGCTGGATAACGAACACTAATTCACCATGTAGGGCTGCAAAAGAAACCTTAAAGATGTATTCGCAAGTACTAATAAACACCCCACGCTGTACTTTGAGCATTCATAGGAGGTACTAACACACCACAATTTTATAGAGACATCCAACTCAAATCATAATTCAGTGAACAAGTATTCTGTTAAATATAGCCTAAGAGACCCACACGGTGCACACGCTCCACCTTTACACATGTGGGACAAGGAGTCTTCGGAGATCACATAAGTAAAATCCACTTGAATAGCATAATGACATCTAGATTACAAAGCTCATGGTCACATAAAGATCACACCATGGGAGAGGGAGACATACCACATAGCTACCGGTAGAGCCCTCGGATCCGAGGGAGAACTACTCCCTCCTCATCATGGGAGTCAGCAGCGGCGATAGAGATGGTGGTGGAGTCGATGGAGATGGCTCCGGGGGCAATTCCCCGTCCCGGCAGGGTGCCGGAACAGAGACTTCTGTCCCCCGGATCTTATCTGTGACGGTGGTGGAGCTACTGAACTTTTCGTGGATGGAGGCTTGGGTATCCAGGGTTCTCCTGAGAAGATGTATAAATAGGCGGAGGATTTAGGTCAGTTGGGCGCCTGGTGGGCCTCGACCTACCGTAGGCGTGGGCCAGGTCTAGGCCGCGCCTAGGGGTGGTCCGGCCGCCCTGCTGCGCCTCTTCGACCCCCCTCTGGACTTCATCGTTGTTTTGGTAAAATATTGACTTCGGCTTTTGTTTCGTCCAATTCCGAGAATATTTCCTGTACAACTTTTCTGAAATACAAAAACAACAGAAAACAATGAACTGGCACTGTGGCATCTTGTTAATAGGTTAGTGCCGGAAATCATGTAAAAGTGCAACGAAGTGTAAGCAAAACACATATGAATTGGTGTAAAACAAGCATGGAGCATAAAAAATTATAGATAAGTTTGAGACGTATCACTATTCTCTCTTTAAGTTGTAGTGGAAAAATAACAATTCATCAATGAGATATGAAGGTGCAAATAATAGTATGCATCAGATCAGAATTAATATGTGCATCACGTCCTAACATAGAGATGATGCAACATATCTCTCCTATGCTCCACAAGAAAGAAACTTCATACAATATTGTATTAAGAATTAACAGAGCATAGCCATAAGTACTTTAACATGAATTTTAAGTATCAAATATGCTACCTTGAATAAACAAGATCATCACTACTGTCACGTGATGAACATAGCACATGCATTCACTTTATCCCTAGCGAGGTAGCAAAAGAAAAGGCCAAGGCCATAATAGATCTTGAAAATATTGTCACCATCCAATCACTAAAACCATGCTACTCCGTCTCATACACACATCACCTCACACACGCTCTTGCATAGATGTTGGATCAGAATAAATACTTAAGAACGGGGTATATAATATGCATCTATCAATACATCTTACACATAATATGATCAGATCTCATACCACAATATCATATAATAAGGATCCACCACATAGGTATTACAAATATGACCATAATCATTTGAGGCAGCTCATATGACACTAAGAACTATGAAGAACATGAGAGAAATAGATCAAGCTACTGCCACAAACCCGTAGTCCAGAGGTGGACTACTCTCCCTTGATCATGGTGATGATGATGAAAACGTTGGAGAAGTTGGAGATCCCTCCGGCCGTGATCCCGACGGAGTTTCCCCCTCCAATATCCTCTGCAGCAGCCACCATTTTCTTGTTTCTGTGTTTGTGATGTGCTCTCCTCCCGAGAACTCTTTGGGGCCATATATATAGTGATTTTAGGTCAAAATATGTCGTTGTGCGAAAGAATCAGGCCAATCGGATGATCGACGACTGAAAGAGCCTGGGCAAGGTAGGGCACACCACTCAGGGTCTTTCGGGCCTCAGGCCTCTCCAGGTGTGGTTCCAGGGTCCAGGGTGCTTCTCCTGATGAAAAAGTGATGCTCAAAAAATCTCAGGTCAATTTGACTCCGTATAGGTCTCTGAAAGTGAAAAATACGCAGAACATGGTTTTCCTGTTCTGCAGAGTTATAAACCAAATAAAGGGGATCATAGGTAAATGCCTATAGATCAATATAAAACATGGTATTATCATCATATATGTTGCAAATATGTGGGCATTCAATATGATAAAGGACAAAGTTCATGTATCCATTTTACATGCATCACCGAGCTAGCCAAGGAGGCCTACATGGAGGAGCTCTTCCACCTCTACCTGGAGCTTTGATGACCCACAAGTATAGGGGATCGCAGCAGTCTTCGCGGGTAGTAAAACCCAATTTATTGATTCGACACAAGGGGAGACAAAGAATACTTGAAAGCCTTAACAGCGGAGTTGTCAATTCAGCTGCACTGGAAACGAGACTTGCTCGCAAGAGTTTATCGATAGTAACAGTTTTATAGCAATGGCGGTAGTAAAATAACAGCAGCAGAGTAACGGAAACAAGCAGTAGTGATTATAGTAAACAGCAGGATTAAAATATCGTAGGCACGGGGACGGATAACGGGCGTTGCATGGATGAGAGAAACTCATGTAACAATCAAGCGGGGCATTTGCGGATAATAATAAAATGGTGTCTAAGTACAAAGCAATCAATAGGCATGTGTTCCAATTATAGTCGTACGTGCTCGCAATGAGAAACTTGCACAACATCTTTTGTCCTACCAGCCGGTGGCAGCCGGGCCTCAAGGGAATCTCATCGGATATTAAGGTACTCCTTTTAATAGAGCACCGGAGCAAAGCATTAACACTCCGTGAACACATGTGATCCTCACATCACTACCATCCCCCCGGTTGTCCCGATTTCTGTCACTTCGGGGCCATTGGTTCCGGACAGCGACATGTGTATACAACTTGCAGGTAAGACCATAAACAATGAATATCGTGATGAAACAATAACATGTTCAGATCTGAGATCATGGCACTCAGGCCCTAGTGACAAGCATTAAGCATAACAAGTTGCAACAATATCATCAAAGTACCAATTACGGACACTAGGCACTATGCCCTAACAATCTTACACTATTACATGACCAATATCATCCAATCCCTACCATCCCCTTCGGCCTACAGCGGGGGAATTACTCACACATGGATGGGGGAAACATGGCTAGTTGATGGAGAGGCGTCGGTGGTGATGGCGGTGATGATCTCCTCCAATTCCCCGTCCCGGCGGAGTGCCAGAACGGAGACTTCTGGCTCCCGAGACGGAGTTTCGCGATGTGGCGGCGTTCTGGAGGGTTTCTCCCGACTTCGATTTCTCTCCGTGCATTTTTAGGTCGAGGGCCATAAGTAGTCCGAAGGAGGGCGTCGGAGGCCTGCCGAGGGGGCCACACGCTAGGGCCACGCGCCCCCCTCCTGGGCCGCGCCGCCCTAGGGTGTGGGGCCCTCGGGCCTCCACCTGATTTGCCCTTCTGGCTCCGTGAGTTTTCTGGGAAAATAGGGTCTTCTGTCGAAATCCCGAGGTTTTTCCTGAAAGTTGGATTTCTGCACAAAAACGAGACACCAGAATAGTTCTGCTGAAAACAGCATTAGTCCGTGTTAGTTGCATCCAAAATACACAAATTAGAGGCAAAACAATAGCAAAAGTGTTCGGGAAAGTGGATACGTTTTGGACGTATCAACTCCCCCAAGCTTAGCTTATTGCTTGTCCTCAAGCAATTCAGTTAACAACTGAGCGATAAAAGAACTTTCACGAACACATTTGTTCATATGATGTAAATATTCTCATGCTATGGCTAACACTTAGGCAGTTCATAATAAGATACATGCAAATAAGATCATCTAATAGCTATATCAACCATGGAAAGGTACCAACAATTAATAATAAGCATCATGAATCATGTATATAAGCAGGATTGCAATGTTCATAAAAGAGCATGATAGAGTGGTATCTCGCTTGCCCATATTTGATCAGCAAAACATAAATGCTCGGGCACCTCTGAAGTTCATAGAAAGACTAGAAATAGTGATTGTCAAAGATAAAAGCATCAAAGTTATACCACAATCAATCATATTTTGAGACAAGCATATTATACTAAGAATGACAGTTGTGCTCTCAAGAAAGTGCTCAAAGAAAGGATGGAGACACAACATAAAAGTAAAAGATTGACCCTTCGCAGAGGGAAGCAGGGATTAACATGCGCTAGAGCTTTTCATTTGTAAAGCGAGGAGTAAAATTATTTTGAGAGGTGTTAGTTGTTGTCAACGAATGGTAATGGGTACACCAACTACCTCGCCAACCGGACTTCCAAGAGCGGCTCCCATGAAGGACGTTATCTCTACCAGCAAGGTAGATCATCCCTCTTCTCTTTTGTTTACACACGTATTTTAGTTTTATTATGGGTGACACTCCCCCAACCTTTGCTTACACAAGCCATGGATAACCGAATCCTCGGGTGCCTTACATCAATCACATACCATGGAGGAGTGTCTATTTGCAAAATTAAGTTGCTTACTGATGAATCAGAGCAAAACATGTGATGAGAATTATTAGTGAAAGTTGATTAATCGGGGCTGGGAACCCCATTGCCAGCTCTTTTTGCAAAATTATTGGATGAGCGGATGTGCCACTAGTCCATATGAAAGTCCGTCAAGAGTAAATGACAAGGTTGAAAGTTAAACACCACATACTTCCTCATGAGCTATGAAACATTAACACAAATTGAGAAGCATTTTTGAAGGTTTAAAGGTAGCACATGAGAATTTACTTGGAATGGTTTGAAATGCCATGCATAGGTATTTATGGTGGACACTCTGGAATAACTTGGTTTTCATGTGTTTGGAAGCACGAGCAGCGTTCCCGCTCAGTACAAGTGAAGGCTAGCAAGAGACTAGGCAGCGACAAATCAAGAGAGCAGTAACTGTCATGATCATGCTTGCGGCAAAATAAATTAACTGAGGCATAAAAGTGATACCAGAACTCTGAAACAATGTAAATCATTAAGGCTTAATTGACTCTTGTTCAGTCATATGCATGCGTGAGCATGTGCCAAGTTAATTCAAACGAATTATTCAGAGGAGGATACCACAATATCATACCTATCTATGAATAAAACAATGCAAACAAACATCCATGACATGCTACTCATATTAATAAATTGGAGCTAAACATGAGAGATCATGAACTACTAGACTTTCTTAAATGACATATACCTCACATGAACCAACTAAGCATGCTCACATGGATGAGTATATGTACAAAAATGAAAACAAATAGAGTTCATACCAGCCTCTCACCACAATCAGATTGTCGTAGATCGTCATTATTGCCTTTTCACTTGTGTAGCTTGGATAATATGAAATGAAAACCACGCTCCAGTCACCGAAGACCACTGAACTCATAATGAACTTTACAAACCAAAGAAGAACAGCAAATATTTTTGGTGTTTTCGAATTTGGAAACAAGAATAAAAAGAAGCAAGCGAACAAAGCAAAATTTTTTTTGGGTTTTCTTATAGCAAACTAGCAATAGCAAATAAAGCGAAACAAATGCAAGAAACAAAAGTAAACAAGTGGTGAAGAGAAACAACAGAAATATTTTTGGTCTTTTTGTGTTTTGGGAAAGAAACAAAGCAAAAACAAGAAATGGCAAACTAAAAGAAACACAGAAAAACAAGATGGCAGAAATCTGCCAAAACTTGACAGCAGTACAGAAATCGATTTTTACAAAAATCTTCCGTTGCTCAGCTCGAAAAGTGTTCAACTAATGAAAGTTAGATAACAACCTGGGGAACAGGCACAAAAATTGGCAGCTCAAAATAACGTTCTGGCTGCGCGCACGAATTTTTCTAGTAACAGTCCAGAATCTGTTTTCAGGCAGCACTTCCCCAAATATCATCTTCCTCTCATTAGAAAACCACTCGAAGAAACTAAACAAGTATGTACAAGTATCCAGCAACCATAATACGCAAAGAATGAGTGATGCCGGTATACCTCCCCCCAAGCTTAGGCTTTTGGCCTAAGTGGAGATCAACCCCAACGAGGGTCTGGGTTCCATGCCGGTGGATCGTACATGGAGTAGTCATAATAAGGTACCGATGCAGAAGAAAAACGTGGAGGCTCCTCATGCCCAACTTGTTGATGCGAAGAGCTTGCTGCATCTGATGACGAGTCGAGGTGTTCCTCGACCTCATCCGTGTTGTCTCTTGCACGATGGCCATCTCTCTCTATGTATGCCTTCAGTTCACCCTCCGTGATTGACCAATCCTCCCTGGAATCAAGGTTAAACAGAGCAGGTGCAGGCAATCCTACTAATTTTTCAGTTTTCTTAGTTATTGTCCAGGATTCCTGTAAAATGTTATTCTGTAAAACAGGTTGCTCAAATTAGACGAATCAGAAACAAATTCATGCTTAATCATGGAGACTATGTCAAGTCTCTCTATGGGGAGTTGAATATCAAGGTGGTGAGGTTCTACATTATGCATAGCTAATAAGCGAGAGGCGATGAGACCTCCACAAATTCCTCCCTTCTTACGGTTAGTAGCAAGTCTGTTGGCTATCAAAGCACCCAAGTTATAAGTCCTATTACCTTGTAATGCAGTAGCTAGAAAGGCTAGATCCTGGATAGATACTTTACTTCCATTCTTTCTTGCTAGAACGCACTTAGTAATAAAATAAGCAAAGTAACGAATAGCTGGGAAATGAATGCTACTGATTTTACCACCATCCTCTGAGAAGCTTCTTCCATGACAAATCATCTTGAAGAGGTCCAAGAACTCTTGCGGCGATCCCTTTATCTTCTCGCATGATCCCCACTCGCGGCACTCCGATTGCTGCACAAAAATCATTGAATGGCAAGTTGACAGTTTTATTATAAATTTTGTACTGAACCATGGGGTTGGATCGTGACCAATTGAATTTAAAATCCTGCACTACTGACATAGTCAGTTTTTCATATTGGCATGGTTCACCATCAACAAAATCATCCAACCCTGCACGAGAGATTAAACTTTGAACATCCTGCAAGATCCCCGCACTTCTCATAAAATCCACACACGGATAGTAAGTGGGGTATACTCCTTCTTCTCGGTGAACTCTCATGACCTGTTGCACCTCCAATTCCTGTTGGTTGAGTTGGTGCCTACTCCCTTCCATTTTCTGAAATTTTTCAACAAACAATATAAAACTTGATTTGGTGACATATAATCGAGGGAAACTACCATAGGAACTTGCTAGAGTACTAATCATGCATCAAAACTAGTTTCTACCACTTAGAACAAGCATGCAAGCTCACTAAACATGTTTCCTACAGTAGCAAAATATGCAAGATATACTTCACCAAACAAAATTCTAGTTGGATAATCGAAGGAGTCACATACCGAAGAGCAAATGTGCCAAATTTCAGACAAAAATCTGGTCTGAGCAAAGAGATCGAGAAATCTGGAGTTCTTGAGCAAAAAGACGAGTGAGAGGAAGCTGGTGTCGATTTTTTCGGGAGAGAGAAGAGTGTGGGAGGAAGAGATGCTAAAGTGGGGTAAAGGGGGGCCCACACACCAGGGTGGCGCGCCCCCTTGCCGGCCGCGCCGACATGTGGGGTGCCACCCCGGGGTGCCCCACCGGTCATCCCCAGTGTGCTCCCAGGTGCCTCGTCGAAAAATAGGACCAACGGTATAATTTTTGTGAATTTTTGAAAACTTTGAAAAATGCACATTTCTGGGTATTAAGTTTATTATTACTGGCCAGGAAATTTTTTGAAATCTCTAAATGACTAAGGAACTTTGCAAAATAAAAGTGCTACAGCAACTAGAGCAAGTGGAGGAATAAAGAGATGTTGTTTACCTCCTTTATGCATATAAAAAGTATTTGTTAACAAGGTTGATCAAGTCTTGCCACCAAATAAATTTTACATAGCATAAGAAGAAATAAACCTCAAATCAATCATGTTACCTTGTATTGTATTGATATGGATCCAATCACAAGAGTCTGATATTCTTCTTTAGGCTCATATATTGGACAATCAATAGTTCCCACCTTGATAGTTCTCACATTAGAAATTGTATTAACTCCACATGCTTTTTCAATTCTCTTGGGGAAATAGACGGTGTGCTCCTTAGTAACCTTTCCTTTATTGCAATCAATAACAGCCCCTGCGGTGTTAAGAAAAGGTCTCCCAAGAATAATAGACATATTATCATCTTCAGGCATTTCCAACACAACAAAATCAGTTAATATCAAGCGGTTATTAGTAACTTGAACAGGAACATCCTCACATATACCAACAGGAATAGCAGTAGAATTATCAGCCATTTGCAAAGATATATCAAGTAGGTATCAACTTATCTAAGTAAAGTCTCTTATAGAGAGAAAAAGGCATAACACTAACACCGGCTCCCAAGTCACATAGAGCAGCTTTTAACATAATTATTCTTAATAGAACAAGGAATAGTAGGTATACCCGGGTCGCCCAACTTCTTTGGAACTTTGCCATTGAAAGAGTAATTAGCAAGCATGGTGGAAATTTCCTCATTGGGGATTTTCCTTTTGTTAGTAACAATATCTTTCATATACTTTGAATAAGGAGGCAATTTAATAGCATCAGTCAAAGGGATTTGCAAGAATAGAG
The DNA here is from genome assembly GCF_022539505.1 of Lolium rigidum. Classification (NCBI taxonomy): domain Eukaryota; kingdom Viridiplantae; phylum Streptophyta; class Magnoliopsida; order Poales; family Poaceae; genus Lolium; species Lolium rigidum. Next base: position 200,258,644 of record NC_061509.1, read on the forward strand.
GTTTCATCCAATCACAAAATTTATTATAGTGTTCTTCTTCCTTTGATTTTAGTTTCTTAGCAGGAAAAGGCATTTGCTTTTGCACCCGAGGTTCCCTTTCATTACCATGTTTCTTAGCAATAAAATCTTCTTTAGTATACTTTTTATTTTTATCTTGCTTTTCAGGTTCATCTTCAACTTCTTCTTTATCAGAAACATCATTCTCATCATTACCATCATTATTATCATGTTCATTACCACTTTCAGTTTCAGCATCAGAAATAGAAATACTATTAGGATCATTAACAGGTTCAGAGGATTCTACAACATTTTTATGTTTCTTCTTCTTTTTCTTAGAAGGAGCTCTAGGTTCAATGCGTTGAGAATCTTGTTCAATTCTTTTGGGATGCCCTTCAGGATATAGAGGATCCTGGGTAGAGACACCACCTCTAGTTGTTACTTCATAAACAAGTTTCTCTTTAGAATTATTTTGTAATAAGTCATTTTGCACTTTAGTGAGTTGATCAATTTGAGTTTGAACCATTTGAAAATGTTTAACAAGCATCTTAACATCATTGGAGGTTCTCTCCACAATATCATGCAAATTGCTAATAGCTTGAGAATTTTCCATTAGATGACTCTCTACTCTTATATTAAAATTTTCTTGCTTAACAATATAATTATCAAACTCATCTAAGCATTGCGCAGGAGGTTTTGAATACGGAATATCTTCCCTAGTAAAGCGCTGAAGGGAGTTTACCTCAATCATGGATGAAGGGGGAATTATCTCACATATATCTTCTATGGGAGGTAGATTCTTCACATCTTCAGATTTAATACCTTTCTCCTTGAGAGACTTCTTGGCTTCCCTCATATCTTCATCATTCAATTTAATTAAACCCCTCTTCTTCAATATTGGTGCTGGAGTTGGTTCAGGAGTAGTCCAATCATCATGATTCCGGCCTATTTTAGCCAATAATTCTTCAGCTTCGTCTGGAGTTCTTTTCCTGAAAACACAACCAGCACAACTATCCAAATATGCCCTAGACTCAATGGTTAGTCCACTATAAAATATATCAAGTAGATCATTCTTTTCTAAATCATGTCCAGTTCGAGCTCTGATAAGAGAACAAAATCTTGCCCAAGCCTCGGACAATTTCTCTTCATCTCCCCGGTCAAATCTATAAATTCTCCGTAAAGCAATATGTTGAGCACTAGCGGAAAGTATTTTCGAAAGAAAACATCATGCAAATCAGTTGGATTTTTAATAGAACCAGGAGGCAAATTATTATACCAAGTTTTAGCATCATCCTTTAATGAGAAAGGAAAAAATTTAGCGACAAAGTAAGTACGCATCTTGATATCATCAGAAAACAAGCTACTCATAGAAGAAAGTTCAATCATGTGTTCTACACAGCACTTTCTTTTTCAGTACCACAAAAGGGTGCTTTCTCTACAATAGCTATATGAGATAGACCAAGAGAAAAATCATAATCTTTATCCTTAATGCATATAGGAGATGTGGCAAATTTAGGATCAGGAAATAACTTATGTCTAACAGTATATTGTGTGAGAAACTTTTTAATTTTACTTGCATCAGCAGTAGCATTGCATCTATTAATAAGATCATCATTAAGTTCCACATAATCTTCATCAGGATCATCACTAGAATAATCAAGTTCAGGTGAACTAACAGGTGTAGTAGCATCAGGAGTTTCAGCATTTTCAATTTGTCTAGACCTAGCAATTGTAGCATCTAGAAAAGTTCCCAATGAACCACTATCATCAAGCACAGCAGAAATATTATCAATATTATGAGAGTTTTCAGATTCAGCAGAAGTACCAAGCATGTGAAGCATGTGGTGGTGAAACAAGTTTATCAATCACAGATGGTGAATCAAGAGCAGCAGAGGTACTCAGAGTTGTACCTTTTCTTGTAGTGGATGGTAATATGGCGACTTTAGTATCGCGAGTTTTACCCATGATGGAGAATTTGCAGCGAACAATATCAATCCAAGTGAACTTCCAAATAAAGCTATGCTCCCCGGCAACAGCGCCGTAAAACAGATCTTGATGACCCACAAGTATAGGGGATCGCAGCAGTCTTCGCGGGTAGTAAAACCCAATTTATTGATTCGACACAAGGGGAGACAAAGAATACTTGAAAGCCTTAACAGCGGAGTTGTCAATTCAGCTGCACCTGGAAACAGACTTGCTCGCAAGAGTTTATCAGTAGTAACAGTTTTATAGTAGTAGCAGTAGTAAAATAACAGCAGTAGAGTAACGGAAACAGCAGTTGTGATTATAGTAAACAACAGGATTAAAATACTGTAGGCACGGGGACGGATAACGGGCGTTGCATGGATGAGAGAAACTCATGTAACAATCAAGCAGGGCATTTGCGGATAATAATAAAACGGTGTCTAAGTACAAAGCAATCAATAGGCATGTGTTCCAATTATAGTCGTACGTGCTCGCAATGAGAAACTTGCACAACATCTTTTGTCCTACCAGCCGGTGGCAGCCGGGCCTCAAGGGAATCTACTCGGATATTAAGGTACTCCTTTTAATAGAGCACCGGAGCAAAGCATTAACACTCCGTGAACACATGTGATCCTCACATCACTACCATCCCCTCCGGTTGTCCCGATTTCGTCACTTCGGGGCCATTGGTTCCGGACAGCGACATGTGTATACAACTTGCGGGTAAGACCATAAACAATGAATATCATGATGAAACAATAACATGTTCAGATCTGAGATCATGGCACTCGGGCCCTAGTGACAAGCATTAAGCATAACAAGTTGCAACAATATCATCAAAGTACCAATTACGGACACTAGGCACTATGCCCTAACAATCTTACACTATTACATGACCAATCTCATCCAATCCCTACCATCCCCTTCGGCCTACAGCGGGGGAATTACTCACACATGGATGGGGGAAACATGGCTGGTTGATGGAGAGGCGTCGGTGGTGATGGCGGCGATGATCTCCTCCAATTCCCCATCCCGGCGGAGTGCCAGAACGGAGACTTCTGGCTCCCGAGACGGCGTTTCGCGATGTGGCGGCGTTCTGGAGGGTTTCTCCCGACTTCGACTTCTCTCCGTGCGTTTTTAGGTCGAGGGCCATAAGTAGTCCGAAGGAGGGCGTCGGAGGCCTGCCGAGGGGGCCACACGCTAGGGCCGCGCGCCCCCTCCTGGGCCGCGCCGCCCTAGGGTGTGGGGCCCTCGGGCCTCCACCTGATTTGCCCTTCTGGCTCCGTGAGTTTTCTGGGAAAATAGGGCCTTCTGTCAAAATCCCGAGGTTTTTCCTGAAAGTTGGATTTCTGCACAAAAACGAGACACCAGAACAGTTCTGCTGAAAACAGCGTTAGTCCGTGTTAGTTGCATCCAAAATACACAAATTAGAGGCAAAACAATAGCAAAAGTGTTCGGGAAAGTGGATACGTTTTGGACGTATCAAGCTTATGCATAGGAGCAACACCGTTGTGAGGGATATGCCACCCTCCGAGGCGCCGCCAGGCGAGATACCGATGCTTCATCATCGTCTGCCACTACTGGTGCTTTGTCAGTGTGTGCAGCCGCTGCAGACCCAACTCCACCCACCGACAACGACTCATTGCTGGAGCGGTGGATGCAGGCAAACTTCCCCGACAAGGCGCCAAGTTTTAACCTAGCTCTAGTTTAGTCATTTTAAATCTAGTTTTAATTATGTTTGAGTCTTGTTTAATGTAGTTTTATGTATGTTTTAGTTGAACTATGTTTGAATCTTGTTGCAATATAATGTTGAACTATGTTTGAATCAATATCTATGTTTGTCTCAATTTTGAAGTGCATACAAAGTGTTTGATTCAATGTGGAGTAGAGTCTAGGATTTAGGGAGTTAAGAGTAGGAGTTTGGCTAGGAGTGCCATTTTTTTAGAGTAGTAAAGTTGGTCTTTTAAAGGATAGGGAGCCTTTTTAGGAGTTCCGTTAGAGATCATCTTATTCCGGAGAAGTATTTAACTTGGAGGAGAGGCTTTGATCGGGCGATGACGGCGCTGGTGCACTGTTTTCTTCTTGGAGGTGTCGCGTTTTTGAAGAGTCTTGGTAGTGGATATATTGTTGTTGCTAGGACTGTGATACTGTAGCGGGACTTTTATTTCTTAGTTTTTATTTCTCTTTTTTAGCTGCGTGTATCCGTACTGCCATTAAGGTATTGCGTTATTCTAGAGGCTAGATGTAATTGGTATAATTTGATATTAATATATTTCCTTTATCGAAAACAAATTTAACTTGAAGGAGAGGCTTGACTTATTCATGTCCCCAGATCACACTCTAAATGTGAGGTAGGCTCCGATGAGTGTTCATGAGGTAGTTTGAAACTGTGGATGAAAGTATTGATTTCGTGACATCCTTATTTTAGCCGTGACAGGCCAATCACGAGTGGAGTTTCACACAACAATGCTTACAGAAAGCACAGGAGGCCTAGTTTACTCGATTAATTTGGTTAGTGCTTCTGATGTTCAGTAAGATTCAGTTAGCACTCCAAGGAACAGATCATTGGTGTTGTTCAAACCCCAGAGTGATTAATGTAAGGTGTTAACACGTTGGAGGTGGAGATAAAATCACGCTGTGTTTTGTTCATTTTATCTATGCGCGAGGTTCTCCTTTGGCTTTGTTTCATTGCTGAGACAGCGACAGATGAATAGGACACAGGCTCGAATGAGACCTCTATTTGGGGATGCTCATGCCTGCAGTTGATGATTTGCATTCAAATTGGGTCAAAGCAGTGCTGTTTTCTTAACAAACCCTCCCAGTTTGGAAAGACCGGGCATGCCATGAAGACCTCTCTCTAGCTCATAAAATCTCTTCATTTATCTGAAATCAATGCGGTGTCTGACTGTCTCGAGGTGGTCAATAATTTGAAGCTTAAGATGCCCTGACGCTATGTCATGGTTCTTGAAGGAGTAGAGTATCGAAGTTCTCTGTTTTGGGAGGCCTTCCATGTCTGTATCACGTGGTAGTGTATTTCCTAATACATACACCATCGTTGAGTTACTACGGTTGATGCTTTGTAATTTGTTGTGCAAAAAGTTTTCTTTTGACAATCACTAGGAAATTTGTCCGTGCGTTGCTACGGGTTAATTTAGATGAACATCAAGATATTAATCCGTCGTCTCCATGAGCGACACCAAGGCATGAAATTATGACTCAAATACCACTCTATGATTCCTATAATTTTGGGGCCCGGCAGCTCTTGGCGTGTCACAATTTATAGAGGAACGGACGTGAGATATTTTACCGGTGTTAGTCATGAGAAAATCAAGATTGAAGCTCCAAGCCCATTGTACCACGCAAAGGTGCAGGATAGTTTGTGTGAAAATCATGAAGTACGCCGGCGTTCCGAGTTGCCCCGGCGAGGCCGTACGCCGACGGTCCCGATATTTGGCCGTCGGCGTACACTCTGACCGTCGGCGTCTCCAGCCATTCTTGTAGTGAGTTGTTTCTACACATGAAAACTAACCTCGTCAGCTGATCATGTTCTCCTTATTTATTATATTTACGTTCCTCCAGCCATCGAACATGACTGCAATCAAGTTTTGCTTTTCAGATGCATAAACCAGACTTTCTGAAACACTACCAAATTGTTTGGACATGCAACTGATTTCAATCTCTTCTAGATGAGCCCCGCTTCAAGATTCAGGACTCTCCACAGTAATGTGCAGAGCGATTCTTTTTAATCATTCCACATAGAGTAGGTCTAGGATATTAGATCATGCACAATGAGTGAAAACCATCATAGATATCTAAATACGACCTTCAATATGTGTGCATACTGCATAGACGCAATGTGGTCAGCCCGACCTGCATCTGTCGCTACCCTCTGCCGGAGGCCATGCCAAGCACTGCACTAATTCCTTTCAAGAGGACGGGAGTGCGTGGGTTTTTATTTGGTGGCGCACGTGCGATTTGTTTCCACGCCCAATTCTGGCACACCTCGAACTGATTATTTTCCTTCTCCTCTCCGGCTTTCCACACTGGTCAGGAGCTGGACAACGGAGGGAACGAGAAAAACTACTGCAGCCGATCACTTACTGGTCGATGGTATCACGGTGTGCCTATATATGTGCACATCGGCGCCGTCGACAACACGAGCTGGCTGTGGCACTGCAGAAATAGGAACACCATCGACCCCCGGCAATCGACAAGTGTGGGTGACGCTGTCCGCGAAGGTTGGTGCCATGCAGGTGGATTGACCATGGCGTGCAATCGCATACGCGATATGCATTGTGGCATCAATCATATAGCTGAGTTAGTTACTCGTGGATGTGTCGTCTTCCGTCGACTCGCCTCCACCGCCTGGTTGAGTGCCGGTGGCCAAGTGCCTTACGTCGCCCCGCACAGTCGCACAGACCTGCTCCCGTCCATGAACAAAACTCCCTTCTGTGCGGGACGAAGATATCTGTTGCTGGTCTAGCAGATTCCTTCCTAGTCGATTGTGCTACTGCTCTTCACCTCGAGCGTGGTGATTCATGATCTAGCCCGTCACTATGTTTACAAAGATCGCGGCGGGTCGCCTTGAGTCGGCGGTACACCGGCCGCGAGATTTATGTTTCGATCGCCTTTTTTAGATCTGTTTTGATCGATTGTTGGTTGCTTCTGTTCGACGGACGGGGTGCTGGGCGATTGATCGGGCTCGTCTAGATTATATATGGATGAGACGTACCAAACCAACACTACGTCAGGTGCTAGAATTGCCGGCACTTTCTTGCCGGCACTTCTAAAATATGCCTGCGTTTGTTCTATTTGCCGGCATTTTTTTAGCAGGTGCCAGTAAAAAGTGTCGTTTTCTCGGCATTTTTGAAAAAGAGCCGTTAATTCCTAGGTTTACCGGCAGATTATCGATATGCCTGCAGTTGTTTTCGAGGCATTTCCAGAAAAGTGCCGGCAATGCATAGTATTACCGGCACTTTATCGAATGGCCTCCAGTTTATTTAGTGGCATCTCCTCAAAAGTGCCGGCAATTCACAGTATTACCGGCGTTTTTTGAAACTGCCTATAAAATACACTCATTACAAGCATACAGTAAGTGCCGGCAATTCCTTTTGCTGGCATTTACCGAAAGTGCCGGCAATTTCTTTTGCTGGCATTTACCGAAAGTGCCGGCAATTCCTTCTGCTGGCATTTACTGATGGTGCCTGCAATTCCTTTTGCTGGCACAATTCCATGAATTACAGGCATAACATGCATTACAGGCATAACAGATAGTTCAGAAGCAGTTCAGAAGCAGATAACTAACTATATACATATTACAGTCCATACTGTGGATCATCAGTCCACTGGTAGGCATCAAAAGCAGTTCAGACCGTCCACATAGTTCAACACTTAGATAACTAACAGTCCATAGATAGATAACTAAAAGTTCTAAGATAACTAACTTGATGACTCAGGAGAGTTTAGCACTTACTCAGATGACTCAGATGAGTCAGACATATCGAATCGGAATCGGGGACATCACGTACACTCGTGGATCATCGATCCAAGCTTACCTGTCCTCATAAGGAAGAATTCAAAGATGCAGATATCTCCTTCTTCGATCTCATATGTCTTCATAGCTTTTGACCATCCAGTTGCTATGATTGCATTCTTGGACTTCCCCTTTGCCATCTTCATGGTCACATCAAAGCATGCATCGTTGTCTGTGTACTCCAGACCAACGGTAACAGCATTGCCTGGAGCACGGTCAATGAACTTTTTCAGGTACTGCTTAGTGAACTTTTTTCCAATATCCTGTCAACCATACAATGTATCCAATCAGTTCTAATCGGGAACGAATGAACAGCATTGTTATGTAAATATTAAGAAGGTTATGTTTTGTATTTTTACCAGCTTTGCATTTATTTTTGACCACTGATGATTTGGTCATCCTGTACACATAGTACTCAAATTCCTCCTTTGGAAAGTGGTGGCAGTGGTCATTAAGGAAATTGACTTGACCTTGTGACAGGTACATGTCATTTCCAAACATGCAGTGCTCATCAAAATCATGTGTCCCACTCACCAGTGGCCCTAATTGTAACAAAGTGAAATTTCATTGTTAAGTAATGGAAGCCTACATTAGTAAAAATAAATAAATAACAACATTAGACTAGAGATGATGTTAACCAACATTAGACTAGAGATGGTGTTAACCAACGAGGATGAAGAAAGAATCAAATACCTCTCGAAGACCACATTGGAATGACAAGTCACATTCAGACATGTCACATTCAGACATGCCACCATCTGAGCTTGAAGAACTGAAGAACATGCTTGGACCACTACTGTCAGAGCTTGGATCATTGTCAATTTCTATTGGATTGTCTTTAGTGGATCCCATCTATAAGGTTCAAGTTATAATATTAATAGGCAATCAATAATATGAAGATAGTAGAGCATTAATAATATGAAGACATACAATACAAGTTACTATATTTGTGTTACCTCCCCAACTAAATCAAATTAATATCAAAGTAATGCATTTTAACTTAAACTCATCAACTAAATCAAAAATAATATGAATACAGACAGACAGTAATGCATTTTAACTGAAGACAGTAGGGCATCTAGAAGGTTGGTCTACATTTTCATGTACTTTTTTCTAAACCAACCAGACTATAGGAGGAACTGATCCAGACAAAATTAAACCACTTCAAACAACTTGCGGATGCTTTTATACTTATTGTCCTATGCTACCGCTTATGTATCCGCATATCCGTGCAACCATAACCAGTACATTATCACCATACAATTGTTAAACGTAGACACTAGCACCGACGATAAGACACAACAATCGGATGGTAACTACAGTTTCTATTGCCTTGTAACTCATCCAACAAAAGCAATTGCCATGTAAAACAAGTCAGTATCACCAAGCACAAAACAAATTTATCTCTTGTGTTTCATTTGTTCGAATAGCCAAAAATACTTGACAATTCACAGTAGCCAAAAAGACTTGACAGTTCCATCTACCACCAGCACCACTGGATGCACAAGCCAGTACATGCAATCAAAGACCACACAATGAAACCCTAGATAATTAAACCATCAGAAACCCTAGATAATTAAACCATCAATTTACCAACAGCAGATAGCCATCACTATCCAGTAATGGATTCAGACTTTATTTATTTCCAAAGTATTTCAGACTTTATTTATTTTCAGTAATGGAAACATCAAATCATGCAAAGAAAAACACTTAAGCATCACTTCATAAGAAGTTCATCAGTAATCCAATCATCCAGGATGGATTACATAACAAATCCATGCATGAATTATGCCAATGTATCACTGTAAAGCAACAGGAACACATATTCAGATGCATAAGCATCAGTAGCATGCATCAGTTAAGACAACAGCTAGCAATTCATCCATATAAGCGTAGGATCAAGCCAAGAAGTATAGGATAGCATCAATAAGCTTAGGATTAGCATGGCATGCACAGTAGCCTAAACGATTGTTCATCTTTTTAGAAGATTTACACACATGATTCCCTGGTTAAATAGGCGGATCTAGACGAGGAATGGTTGACAAGATTTTGGGGATGGGGATCAAGGATTATTGGATGAAGATCTTGGAATGGGGATCAAGGATCAAGATTTGGAATGGAGAGTCCAAGATTTGGTTGTACCTTTCCTCGCCGGCATTGCCTTGGACGTGTTCGCCGGCGTTGCCTCCGACGTGTTCGCCGGCGTGGTCTCCTCCTTCCGGCTCCTCAGCTCCGTCTCCTCCTTCCGGAGTGTCCAAGAAAACCCTAGCTAGTGGGGGAAATGAAACCAGATCGTGTCCAGGCGGAGAGGAAGAGGCAATTTATGCACTTCTTATTTTGCGGAAAAATCCCTGCGTTCTTTCTCCCTTAAACACTTTCGTCCTCCCACGTCGACGTTAATTTTGCAAAACAACCATTAGTGCTTTCCACTTAAACACTTTCGTCCTCCCACCGCGGCGTTCCACTTAAATACCGCTCTCCTCCCTTCGTGCTTCCTCTTTCGACCAAAAAAAAAACCCTAGCTTTCTTCCTCCTGCCGCCGCCGTCGCCGTTCTTCCTCCTTCGCCACCGCCGTTCTCCCTCGCCGACCGCCATGGATCCTTCTTATCCGCAATGGCCGTTCTCCTCTGGTCTTTCTCTCCGTCGCAAGCATGCAGAGCCTGTAGGATAACGTTGCATAGAAAACAAAAAATTTCCTACCGCGAACACGCAATCCAAGCCAAGATGCAATCTAGAAGACGGTAGCAACGAGGGGGTATCGAGTCTCACCCTTGAAGAGATTCCAAAGCCTACAAGAGGAGGCTCTTGTTGCTGCGGTAGACGATCACTTGCCGCTTGCAAAAGCGCGTAGAAGATCTTGATCATGATCGGTTCCGGCGCCACGAACGGCAGCACCTCCGTACTCGGTCACACGTTCGGTTGTTGATGAAGACGACGTCCACCTCCCCGTTCCAGCGGGCAGCGGAAGTAGTAGCTCCTCTTGAATCCGACAGCACGACGGCGTGGTGTCGGTGGCTGTGTAGAAGTCCGGCGGAGCTTCGCTAAGCTATGCGGGCAATATGGAGGAGAGGAGCTTTGGCTAGGGTTTGGGAGGGGTGGCCGGCCACTCTATGGGGGGCGGCCAGCTTGTGGTCTTAGGGTGGCCGGCCCCCTCCCTTGGCCCCTCATTATATAGGTGGATCCCAAGTGTTGGTGTCCAAGTCTTCGAATAAGACCCGAAACCAAAACCTTCCATAAGAGGGGGAAACCTAGCCCAACTAGGACTCCCACCCAAAGGTGGGATTTCCACCTCCCATGTGGGGGTGGCCGGCCCCTATGGTGGAGTCCACTTGGGACTCCACCCCATCTAGGGCTGGCCGGCCATGGAGGTGGAGTCCCTTGTGGACTCCACCTTCCTTGGTGGTTTCTTCCGGACTTTTCTAGAACCTTCTAGAACCTTCCATAGAACCTTCCGCGACATTTTATTCACATAAAATGACATCCTATATATGAATCTTATTCTCCGGACCATTCCGAACTCCTCGTGATGTCCGGGATCACATCCGGGACTTCGAACAAATATTCCAACTCCATTCCATATTCAAGAACTACCATTTCAACATCCAACTTTAAGTGTGTCACCCTACGGTTCGAGAACTATGCGGACATGGTTGAGTACTCACTCCGACCAATAACCAATAGCGGGATCCGGAGATCCATAATGGCTCCCACATATTCAACGATGACTTTAGTGATCGAATGAACCATTCACATACATTACCAATTCCCTTTGTCTCGCGATATTTTACTTGTCCGAGGTTTGATCTTCGCATCACTCTATACCTTGTTCAACCTCGTCTCCGACAAGTACTCTTTACTCGTACCGTGGTATGTGGTCTCTTATGAACTCATTCATATGCTTGCAAGACATTAGACGACATTCCACCGAGAGGGCCCGTGAGTATATCTATCCGTCATCGGGATGGACAAATCCCACTCGTTGATCCATATGCCTCAACTCATACTTTCCGGATACTTAATCCCACCTTTATAGCCACCCATTTACGCAAGTGGTGTTTGGTGTAATCAAAGTACCTTTCCGGTATAAGTGATTTACATGATCTCGTGGTCATAAGGACTAGGTAACTATGTATCGAAAGCTTATAGCAAATAACTTAATGACGAGATCTTATGCTACGCTTAATTGGGTGTGTCCATTATATCATTCATACAATGACATAACCTTGTTATTAATAACATCCAATGTTCATGATTATGAAACTAATCATCCATTAATCAACAAGCTAGTTTAAGAGGCATACTAGGGACTTCTCGTTTGTCTACATATCACACATGTACTAATGTTTCAGTTAATACAATTATAGCATGACATATAAACATTTATCATAAACATAAAGATATAAATAATAACCACTTTATTATTGCATCTAGGGCATATCTCCTTCAGTCTCCCACTTACACTAAAGTCAATAATCTAGATTACATTGTAATATACCTAACACCCATGGCATTCTGGTGTTGGTCATGCTTTGCCCTAGGGAGAGCTTTAGTCAACGGATCCGCTACATTCGGATCGATGTGTACTTTGCAAATCTTTACTTCTCCATCTTCGATGTACTCGCGAATCGAGTGGTAACGCAGCTTGATATGCTTCAGCCTCTTGTGTGACCTTGGCTCTTGTGCATTGGCGATGGCACCCATGTTATCACAAGTAAATGATTAATGGGTCCAATGCACTAGGAACCACACCGAGCTCTACAATGAACCTCTTCATCCATACCGCTTCGATGAAGCCTCCGAAGCCGCTATGTACTCGATTCCGTTGAAGACTTCGCCACCGTGCACTCGCTTCGAGCTTGCCCAGCCTTACTGCAGCACCATTCAATATAAACACGTACCCGGATCGTGACTTAGAGTCATCAGGATCAGTGTTCCAACTTGCATCGGTGTAACTTGTTACAACGAGCTCTTGGTCACCTCCATAACAAAGAAACATATCCTTAGTTATTTTTAAGTACTTCAGGATATTCTTGACCGCTGTCCAGTGCTCCATTCCCGGATCACTTTGATATACTGCTAGTCAAACTAACAGCATGCGCTATATCCGGTCTTGTACATAGCATGGCATACATAATAGAGCCTATCGCCGAAGCATAGGGGATTTGATTCATCCTTTCTCTTTCCTCTCGTCGTAGCCGGTCCTTGAGTCTTACTCAAGACCTTGCCCGGTAACATAGGTAAAAACCCTTTCTTACTTTCGTCCATTCTAAACTTCTTTAGAATCTTGTCCAGGTATGTACTCTGTGATAGCCCTATTAGGCGTCTTGATCTATCTCTATAAATCTTGATGCCTAATATATACGATGCTTCACCAAGGTCTTTCATTGAAAAACTATTATTCAAATAACCTTTTACATTCGCTTAATAGTTCTATATCATTCCCGATCAATAATATGTCATCTACATATAATATCGGGAATGCTACGGAGCTCCCACTCACTTTCTTGTAAATACAGAGCCTCTCCATGACACCGTATAAACCCGAAGTCTTTGATCACCTTATCAAAACGTCGGTTCCAACTTCTCGATGCTTGCTTCAGTCCATAGATTGAACGCTGAAGTTTGCATACTTTGTCGACATTTTTAGGATCAACAAAACCTTTGGGTTGTACCATATACAACTCTTCCTCAATGTCTCCATTAAGGAACGCCGTTTTGACATCCATCCGCCAAATCTCATAATCGAAAAATGCAGCTATTGCTAACAAAATCCTCACAGATTTTAGCTTCGCTACGGGTGAGAAAGTCTCATCGTAGTCAACTCCTTGAATTTGTCTGAAACCCTTTGCGACAAGTCGAGCTTTATAGACAGTAATATTACCATCAGCATCTGTTTTTCTCTTGAAGATCCATTTATTCTCGACATCCTTTCGGCTATCAGGTAAGTCTACCAAAGTCCATACTTTGTTATCATACATGGATCCCATTTCGGATTTCATGGCTTCTTGCCATTTGTTGGAATCTGGGCTCATCATCGCTTCTTCATACGTCGCAGGGTCCTCATCATTGTTATCTACAATCATGACATTTAGACAAGGATCATACCAATCAGGAGTGGCACGTTCCCTTGTCGATCTGCGATGTTCGATAGTTTCCTCGTTCGAAGTTTCATGATCATTATCATTAGCTTCCTCTCGTTGCCGGTGTAGGCGGTACAGTGTACAACTTCCGTGCATCGCGCTACTCCGATCAACGAGTATAGATTCATTAATCTCATCGAGTTCTACTTTTCTTCCAAGTCACTTCTTTAGTGAGAAATTCTTTCTCAAGAAAGGTTCCGTTCTTAGCAACAAAGATTTTGCCTTCGGATCTGTGATAGAAAGTGTACCCTATAGTTTCCTTAGGGTATCCTATGAAGACGCATTTCTCCGCTTTGGGTTCTAGCTTGTCCGGTTGTAACTTTTTTACATAGGCTTCGCAACCCCAAATTTTAAGGAACGACAGACTTAGGTTTCTTATTAAACCATAATTCATACGGTGTCGTTTCTACGGATTTTGATGGTGCTCTATTTAAAGTGAATGCGATCTGTCTCTAATGCATAACTCCAAAATGATAACGGTAAATCAGTAAGAGACATCATAGAACGAACCATATCTAAGAGAGTTCGATTACGACGTTCGGACACACCATTTCGTTGTGGTGTTCCCGGCGGTGTCAATTGTGAAAGTATTCCGCATTTCTTTAAATGCATGCCAAACTCATAACTCAGATATTCACCTCCGCGATCGGATCGTAGAAATTTAATCTTCTTGTTACGTTGATTTTCTACTTCACTTTGGAATTCCTTAAACTTCTCAAAAGTTTCGGATTTATGTTTCATGAAATAGATATACCCATATCTACTCAGATCATCTGTGAAGGTTAGAATATAACGATAACCACCGCGCGATGCTACACTCATTGGTCCGCACACATCGGTATGTATGATTTCCAATAAGTCAGTAGCTCGCTCCATCATACCAGAAAATGGAGTCTTAGTCATTTTTCCCATTAGACATGCTTCGCATCTATCAAGTGACTCAAAGTCAAGTGATTCAAGTAATCCATCAAGTATGGAGTTTCTTCATGCGTTTCACTCCAATATGACCAAGACGACAGATGCTACATATAAGTAGAATTATCATTCAATTTAATTCGCTTAGCATCAATGTTATGTATATGCGTATCACTACTATCGAGATCTAATAGAAATAAGCCATTCTTTTGTGGTGCTCGACCATAAAGGATATTATTCATAAAAATAGAACAACCATTATTCTCAGACTTGAATGAATAACCGTCTTGCATTAAACAAGATCCAGATATAATGTTCATGCTCAACGCAGGTACATAATAACAATTATTTAGGCTTAAAACTAATCCCGAAGGTAGATGTAGAGGAAGTGTGCCGATCTGCGATCACATTGACCTTGGATCCGTTTCCAACGCGCATCGTCACTTCATCTTTCAGCGAGTTGTCGTTTATTCTTTAGTTCCTGTTTCGAGTTACAAATATGAGCAACCGAACCAAGTATCAAATACCCGGTACTAGAACGAGAACTAGTGAGATAAACATCTATAACATGTATATCGAGATATACCTTCTTTCTTCTTCTTGACAAGGCCGCTCTTCGGATCCGCCAAATACTTGGAGCAATTACGCTTCCGGTGTCCCTTCTCCTTGCGAGTAATAGCACTCAGCATCGGGCTTAGGGCCGTTCTTAGGTTTCATAGGAGGCGTGGCAGCTTTCTTGCCACCCTTCTTGAATTTTCCCTTAGACTTGCCCTGTTTCTTGAAGCCGGTGGTCTTGTTGACCATCAACACTTGGTGCTCTTTCTTGATCTCAATCTCAGCGAGCTTTTAGCATGCCAAAGAGTTCAGGTAACTCCTTGTTCATGTTCCGCATATTGTAGTTCATCACAAAGTTCTTGTAACTTGGTGGCGGTGATTGAAGGACACGATTAATCCCCGATCTGTTAGGAATCACTATTCCCAAGTCACCGAGTTTCTTCGCATGCCCGGTCATGGCGAGCATGTGCTCACTAATGGAGCTGCCTTCTTCCATCATACAGCTGAAGAAATGTTTCGATGCTTCATAGCATTCCACGGCCGCATGAGTCTCAAAAATAGCTTTCAGCTCATTCATCAACTCATGAGGATCGTGGTGCTCAAAACGTTTTTGAAGATCGGATTCCGGATCGCACAGGATGGCACACCGAACTTGAGAGTACCGAGTTTTCCGAGTCTCGTAAACAACTTTTACTTCATCGGTTTCGGTTTCGCAGGAGGGTCACCTAGCGGTGCATCAAGCACATATTGCAATTTCCGCCGGAGAGGAAGATCCTCACATGACGGAACCGGCTCGGTGAAGTTGCTACCGTTGCTCTTAAGTTTCTCTTTCTCTAGGAACTGATTAAAATTGATTGGGGACGCCATCTCTACAACATATATTTGCAATAGTTTAGACTAAGTTTATGAAAAATTGAGTTCAAATTTTAATTCAACATAATTAAAAACCTAAGTGAACTCCCACTCAAAACAATATCCCTCGCATTGTCTTAGTGATCACACGAACCAAATCCACCGCACCTTAACCCGATCATCACGAGAAAAAGTGTGACTTCAATGGCGAACACTCAAAGTGTTCATCATATCAATCATATGATTCATGCTCTACCTTTCGGTATCACGTGTTCCGAGACCATGTCTGTACATGCTAGGCTCGTCAAGGCCACCTTAGTATCCGCATGTGCAAAACTGTCTTGCACCCGTTGTATGTACTTATCGAATCTATCACACCCGATCATCACGAGATGCTTCGAAACGATAAGACTTGATAACGGTGCTACTAAGGATGAACACTTTATTATCTTGAGATTTTAGTGAGGGATCATCTTATAATGCTACCGTCGCGATCTAAGCAAAATAAGATGCATAAAAGGATTAACATCACATGCGGTTCATATGTGATATGATATGGCCCTTTTGTCTTTGCGCCTTTGATCTTCATCTCCAAAGCACGGACATGATCTCCATCATCTTCGGGCATGATCTCCATCATCATCGGCGAAGCACCAAGGTCAATGGCGCCGTCTTCATGATTGTCCTCCATGTAGCAACTATTACAACTACTTTGAAATACTACTCAACATGAAATTTAAAGACAACCATAAGGCTCCTGCCGGTTGCCACAATACAATAATGATCATCTCATACATATTCATCATCACATTATGGCCATATCACATCACCAAACCCCTGCAAAAACAAGTTAGACGCTCTCTAATTTGGTTTGCATATTTTACGTGGTTTAGGGTTTTCGATATAGATCTAATCTACCTACGAACATGAACCACAACGTTGATACTAATGTTGTCAATAGAAGAGTAAATTGAATCTTTACTATAGTAGGAGAGACGAGACACCCGCAAAGCCTCTTATGCAATACAAGTTGCATGTCGAACGAGGAACAAGTCTCATGAACGCGGTCATGTAAAGTTAGTCCGAGCCGCTTCATCCCACTATGCCATAAAGATGCAAAGTACTCAACTAAAGATAACAAGAGCATCAACGCCCACAAACCATTGTGTTCTACTCGTGCAACCATCTATGCATAGACACGGCTCTCATACCACTGTAGGATAACGTTGCATAGAAAACAAAAATTTTCCTACCGCGAACACGCAATCCAAGCCAAGATGCAATCTAGAAGACGGTAGCAACGAGGGGGTATTGAGTCTCACCCTTGAAGAGATTCCAAAGCCTACAAGAGGAGGCTCTTGTTGCTGCGGTAGACGATCACTTGCCGCTTGCAAAAGCGCGTAGAAGATCTTGATCACGATCGGTTCCAGCGCCACGAACGGGCAGCACCTCCGTACTCGGTCACACGTTCGGTTGTTGATGAAGACGACGTCCACCTCCCCGTTCCAGCGGGCAGCGAAAGTAGTAGCTCCTCTTGAATCCGACGAGCACGACGGCGTGGTGTCGGTGGCGGTGTAGAAGTCCGGCGGAGCTTCGCTAAGCTATGCGGGCAATATGGAGGAGAGGAGCTTTGGCTAGGGTTTGGGAGGGGTGGCCGGCCACTCTATGGGGGGCGGCCAGCTTGTGGTCTTAGGGTGGCCGGCCCCCTCCCTTGGCCCCTCATTATATAGGTGGATCCCAAGTGTTGGTGTCCAAGTCTTCGAATAAGACCCGAAACCAAAACCTTCCATAAGAGGGGGAAACCTAGCCCAACTAGGACTCCCACCCAAAGGTGGGATTTCCACCTCCCATGTGGGGGTGACCGGCCCCTATGGTGGAGTCCACTTGGGACTCCACCCCATCTAGGGCTGGCCGGCCATGGAGGTGGAGTCCCTTGTGGACTCCACCTTCCTTGGTGGTTTCTTCCGGACTTTTCTAGAACCTTCTAGAACCTTCCATAGAACCTTCCGCGACATTTTATTCACATAAAATGACATCCTATATATGAATCTTATTCTCCGGACCATTCCGGAACTCCTCGTGATGTCCGGGATCACATCCGGGACTTCGAACAAATATTCCAACTCCATTCCATATTCAAGAACTACCATTTCAACATCCAACTTTAAGTGTGTCACCCTACGGTTCGAGAACTATGCGGACATGGTTGAGTACTCACTCCGACCAATAACCAATAGCGGGATCTGGAGATCCATAATGGCTCCCACATATTCAACGATGACTTTAGTGATCGAATGAACCATTCACATACATTACCAATTCCCTTTGTCTCGCGATATTTTACTTGTCCGAGGTTTGATCTTCAGTATCACTCTATACCTTGTTCAACCTCGCCTCCTGACAAGTACTCTTTACTCGTACCGTGGTATGTGGTCTCTTATGAACTCATTCATATGCTTGCAAGACATTAGACGACATTCCACCGAGAGGGCCCAGAGTATATCTATCCGTCATCGGGATGGACAAATCCCACCGTTGATCCATATGCCTCAACTCATACTTTCCGGATACTTAATCCCACCTTTATAGCCACCCATTTACGCAGTGGTGTTTGGTGTAATCAAAGTACCTTTCCGGTATAAGTGATTTACATGATCTCATGGTCATAAGGACTAGGTAACTATGTATCGAAAGCTTATAGCAAATAACTTAATGATCGAGATCTTATGCTACGCTTAATTGGGTGTGTCCATTATATCATTCATACAATGACATAACCTTGTTATTAATAACATCCAATGTTCATGATTATGAAACTAATCATCCATTAATCAACAAGCTAGTTTAAGAGGCATACTAGGGACTTCTTGTTTGTCTACATATCACACATGTACTAATGTTTCAGTTAATACAATTATAGCATGACATATAAACATTTATCATAAACATAAAGATATAAATAATAACCACTTTATTATTGCCTCTAGGGCATATCTCCTTCAGAGCCATCGCCACCGGTGCAGCCACCAGCACCTTCACGCCGCAAGATCACGCCGCCGTCTCCGTCGCTGCCACCGGTGCAGCCACCAGCAGCTTCACGCCGCAATATCACGCCGCCGTCTCCGTCGCTGCCACCGGTGCAGCCACCACAAGCTTCAGGCCACAGGATCCCCAATCTTGGGTCGCCGTCTCCGTCTCTGGCGCAACCACCGCAAGCTCCTCACCGCAAGCTACCCGTCCCAAGATCTACCGGAGCAGGTCCCTATCGCAGGCCCTTCGCTGCCCCATCTCCGTCACCATCTCCTTCGCAGGAGAGGATAGACAAGGTACTGACATCATCTTCCCCTCAATTTTCTCTCTCGATTAGGTAGATTTAGAAGCTCTGTTTATGTCCTTAGTTGGTGAATTTTTGAAACAAGGTACTGACATCAACTGCCCCTACATTTCATCATCTCCGGCGCAGGCACCACAGGCTCCCCTCCGCAGGACCGTCACCATTCCGCTCTCACCAACCGCCTCAACATTTCCCTCCCCGGAGTCCCCGCCACCGGGACAGATTCACAACATCTCCGTTTTACGACCCGCAACCACCGGAGGCGAAGGACACCGAGGAGTTGGTGCATCCCACAGGTTTGTTTCATGAAAATTTTGATTGCCAACATGGTTTTCCATCATGGACACCGAGGAGTTGGTGCATTTCGTTCCTAGGCTAGGCGAGAATGAGGAAGTGTATATTGGGTTCGATTAACTTACGAATGCATACCCCTTTCTTAGTTCAAAAATTTGTGTCAACAAGGATAGGTTACTTGGTGTTACCATTGCTTGAATGAATATGTTTGCTTGTACAGTTTGTTTTAAGACAACCTTGGTGATAATCAAGGCACTGTGACTTCTTCAAATCTGGCACTTGTCTTGATCTCAAGGCTATATGCTAAGTTGTTCGAGGAATGATTACTGCAATTTGCTTATGATTGTTTGTCCCTGTTGCATGTTTGAAATGTCTGTGCTGCTGCTTATCTTGAATTATTGACCCTAGTTTTCATCATCTTCTCTAAAGGAAGTAGTTGTCTTGTTAGGAGCATTAGCTTATTGTTGCTGACTAGTGATGTTCTTCAGCCTATATAGTGCACCAAATTCCAGTAAAATTGTCCACTTATGCCTGTCATTCTCTCTTTGCTACATAGCTTAATTCATCTTGTTTGCCATCACAGTGAGAAGAACAAGGAAGAGCCAGATTATGAGACTGAAGAAGATGATTATGAGACTGAAGAAGATGATCATTACAGTGAAGACGATGATCATTACAGTGAAGACGATGATCATTACAGTGAAGACGATGATTACTACAATGCTTCCTCGGATGATTGGAACACGTGGACCATTCTTAGAGGTTTGTTCCTTAATCAAAGTTTTCTTTCAAATATGACAAGTGCTGCATTACCTTACTATTATTCTAACACCACAATATTTTGTCAAATAGGGCCAGGTTTATGTGGAGATGAATCATTTGACAAGTGCTGCATTTTTGGAAATGAAGTGCAGCTTACTTGTAATCAAAGGAATCAGCTACGTAGCATTGTGGAGGAGCTGCCAATGCCAGAAATGAAGCACTATGTCTGCACATTGATGAACAACAATGTAATACCAGGAGAAGGTAAAATGGTAAGTGATACTGCTTTCTTTTAAATAGCAACTGATGAATTCACTATCTTTTAAATGTTGCTCCTGGATGATCTTGCTTAAGTTCCCATGTCTCTGGTTGGATTGACTTTGGTTGGTTTGGAGGATGATGCATGGTTCCATAACATTGTAAATTCTTGTAGGAATTTTACTGATTTCGAATTTGTTCCATCAATTTCAGGAGTTTTCACAAGAGTACACAAGTGCATACCTTGTGAAATTTCTCATGTCACAACAGCACATTAAGTATGGTATTTCCGGTGGAGCTCGGGATGTTGCTTGTAGTTGTCAACTGTAGTACAAGCTCTCTAAACAGTACTTGCAGGATGAGGTATGATGGTTCTCGAAAGGCCAAGATCAGTGTTGGTTGGACAAAAACTGTTGAATCATTCAAACTCAAGGAAGGAGATGTTTGCAAGATAACCTTCAAGGATGAGAGGGATATTCCGTACCTTAGGAGGGATCAGTTTGCCTGGCTAAGGATGGTTATCACAAAACTTGAAGATTTGCAAGAATGACCTAATGTAGAAGTCCGAGTTTTGGTTGGTTCAGGTAGTTATAAGTTAAGTGTTATTGGTTCTTGCTGTAATATCTTGGTCAAGACTATTATAAGTTATGCATGGATCTTATGAATTAAGTCTGATTATCCTGCCTGTATTGTTCTGCAATGAATGGATCTTCTGAATTGATGATGATTTTTTTCCTTTTGAACAAAATGACTATCCTGACAACAATGTTCTAATTAATCTATATTCAGAACAAGGCGGAGTAGCCAACATTTTGCAATTTTAAAAATGTCCATTCAATGTATTTCTGTTCCATTGGGCCTACAATCGAATTAGTTATTTGCATAATGGGCCTGTGGGCCTTTTTTGGAAACGACATGAGGGTGTTACCCTTCCAATCGTGGGAACGTGGGTAAGTGGTAGTTCCGTTTATATAAGGAGGCAAACCGTCCTTATTGTTCCTGGTGAGATCCACTATTGTTCCTGGTGAGTTCCACTATTTTTCACTTCTCATTTTTCTTCCTTGCTTCTTCATTGATCATGACTTTGTTCCTCTTCTTTCATCATTGATTCATGCAGCGCCATACTTTCGGTAGGTACACATACTTCTTCTCGCGGTGTGATCCACTGTTCTGGTGAGGTACACTATTCACTTCTCATTTTGCTTCTGCATAAATTTTCATATCCATTTCTTCTATGGTCATAATCATGTTCTTCTCGGGGATGGATGTGGTTGGTTGTCATTTCGTCGTCAACCACTTGGAAATTTGTGGTCACCGTTCTAACGAGCGTGCGGTTTCTTTTGAAGTTCGGATGATGCGGGGATTTGAAAATGGAATGGTTAGTGCACTAAGCATTTTTCCCTTGCATTAATAATTCTTGATGTGCCTCCCTGCTCTACCAAATTATTTCTTCTACTCGCCTTGCAAATCATTCCTCCCTGCTCTTCTAATTTATTTCAGTGCTGTTCCTTGCAAATTCAAGGAGCAAGTTAGTAAGCTTGCAAGTTCGGAGAAGCTGGATGGTGGCAAAATGCCCAATGAGGGTTTATGACATGTACCTTGTGAAAGATGGTACCACTACAACTATTTGTGGTCCATACTGGAGGTCTCTTGTCAGGTTATATAATATCCAACTTGGTGATGTACTTTCTTTCACCTACATGGAAGAAGAGAACAGATTTCATCTCAATGTGTACCAAATTGTGAACACTGTCAAGGAAGAAAAACCTTATGTTGGACAACAAGGTATGATACATTATTCATGTGTTCATGTATTTTCTTGCCTAACATGAGGTTATCATTAATGTGTACCAAATTGTCAGCAAAGAAAAACCTAAATAATAATCTGTATCGACTTGTTTCTTTGTTCGGACCGAGTTGTTTATGATGTCATCCCAAGAATCAGAGTGCAACTCCACAAGACAATATTTACAAACATCAGAGCCATCACTGAGGAGCATATGGCTGCCATTACCTTTGGCCTGACCAAAGTTGTGTTGGCTGCACCAAACCAGGAACTTGATGAAAATGAGTTCTATGAGAGTACAAAGGAGTTGCAGTTCTTTGCTCACATTTATAATGAGGAAAATGTGCACTTTGATGCCCTGGTAAGTTGTACATCTTATAAGACATGTGCATCTGTAAATACAAGTCTGTACTGACAAGATTTTTTTTTCTATCTTTCAGTACCTGAATCCAAAACCATTTAACCATGTCGGCTCCCCTGTCAATGGCTTTGCACACTTGTGGAAGAGGGACCTTGAAGAGCCTGTTGTAGTCTGGTACCACATTGAAGGAGATGATCACATTGCATTTACCATTGGGTGGGATCAATTTAGGGAGCAGTCACATATTGTTGAAGGAACTCTCCTTCTAATGATTGCAACACCAAGGACTGAAGCAATTGTTACGGGACTTTGTGGAGATCATCAACCCATGAAGTATAGGGTCTAGTTGTTAAGTGGTCATGTGTGACTTGTTGTTTAATCTATGTTTCTTGTTTGTAAGGTTAAGACTTAGTTTATTTTCTACTGTGATTTGCTGTTTAGAACACTTGTGTTTTGTAATCTCTGTGATTTGCTTCATACTATTAAATGTGTTTTGGATTTGCTAAGATTCAGTTATAAGACTACTGTAATCAACTGTGATTACTACTATATATGTGAAAGCAAGAATTCCTCAGGCACTTGTGTTTTCATCACATTTGCATGGATTTTTTCTTGCAACAGCTCATATTCTTTTTGCCATTTCTAAAAAACATTTCCAAAAAAATCAGGATTTTTTAGTTTTACCATGCAAGAATTCCTCAGGCACTTGTGTTTTCATCACAATTGCATGGATTTTTTCTTGCGGCTCATGTTCTTTTTGCCATTTCTAAAAACATTTCCAAAAAATCAGGTTTTTAGTTTTACCATGCAAAATTCTCAGGCACTTGTGTTTTCATCACATTTGCATGGATTTTCTAGCAACGGCATGTAGTAAATTGGAATTGATGTTTTTCTGCATCGTGGGCTAATATTAACTTGATCCGGGCCTTCATTTTCATTTTGGGCCGGTCGCCGGCCCATATAAAATTCATCCTGGGCTGGGCTGTTGGAAGTCATACCGTCTCCCTACTATATTAACAAGTTCATCTCTCTCTCCGTCACTTCTTCCACTTCTTCCACTGCTTCCACTTCACTGTAGCAGTTCCTCGACGGTGACGACCGGAAGCGGTTATCTCCTGTAGCAGTTCGTCGACGGTTCTTATTCAAGTTCATCAAGATCTTGCAGTCGCTTCTTCTGCAAGGTGAGTTCGAAACAAAAAAACCCCCCTTTACGCAAGTTTAGTTCGAAACAAAAACCCCCTCTCCTTGCTTCCAGTTCTTGCCGTCTTTTCTATAAGTTGATTTTTTTGTGCCAGTTCTTCTTGATTGATGTCTTCGCATGGGTTCAATCTATTGAACATTCTTCATTCCCTCTTTCTAATCTTCTTAGATCTGTTTGCATTGGTTTGACTACATGGTTCCAATCCATTTGTACCTTTTTCTTCCTTGCATGCGTTCATTTGCTTGATTTGACTACATGGTTCCAATCCATTTAACCTTCTACATCCTTGCATGTGTTCAGTTTCTTGATTATATAGCATGGTTTCAACCCATTCAACCTTTTTAGGGTTCGGCTTCTTGATTAGATCTGTTTCCACCACTTGTAAAAACTTTTTTAGGGTTCATATCGTCTTCTATTTTCTGATAGGTTCAAATGGATCAAGGCAACTGTCAGTTCTGCCATCAGCCTATGGACAACTGCAAGTATTCAAACAGGCGTGCTACATCA
The DNA here is from genome assembly GCF_022539505.1 of Lolium rigidum. NCBI lineage: Eukaryota > Viridiplantae > Streptophyta > Magnoliopsida > Poales > Poaceae > Lolium > Lolium rigidum. Next base: position 200,283,104 of record NC_061509.1, read on the forward strand.
TTCAAGATCATCATGCAAAAGGACCATTCTCAATTAGTATAAGATGGCTTAGTTCATTTCTGGATTATATTTGAACTCAAAGTTTTACTAAAAAACAGTAATAATGGATAAGAGTTGGATGGAAGCTTCAAGGACTTCAGATGAGTATGCAGCTGGAGTCTCCTTGTTCTTGAAATTTGCTCTAAGAAATGAAGATCAAGATAGGAAGCTACTTTGTCCATGCAAAAATTGTGGTAACAGGTTCGGTATGATGTAGAAATTGTGAATGATCATCTAGTCTATCTTGGATTCATGCCTGGATATAAAACCTGGTTGTTTCATGGTGAACCGGTTGTTAACAATGATCTCGACACACACTCTAGCTCTCCAGAAGATACTAGTAATGCTAGAGATGAGATTGACCAGCTATTGTTAGATGGGTTTGACATGTACAATAGAAGTACATTGCATTCAGAAAAAGAAGAAGGCAGTGAAGATGATAGTGAAGATGAAGATGTCGAATCATACAAGAGATTAGTCAATGATGGTGGCCAGCAGTTGTACCCAGGATGCAAGAAATTTTCTAAGCTGCAGTTTTTAGTAAGATTGCTCAATATTAAAAATGTCAGGGGAATGACAAATGCTGCATTTGAAGATATGCTGACACTGTTCAGGGAAGCACTACCTGAAGGACATTCTCTGCCGAAGAAATTTCATGAAGCAAAGCAGTACATCAGAGGAGTTGGTCTTGCATATGATACTTATGATGTATGTTTCAATGACTGCATAATTTTCAGAGGAATCCATGCAAATGCCAATGTCTGCCCAGTTTGCAAAACAAGCAGATGGAAGACTGAGAGAAGTGTAGTAGGTGGGAAGAGAATCAGTAGGGTTGCAAGGAAAGTTATCAGACATTTCCCACTGAAAAAAAGAGTCAGGAGATTGTTCATATCTAACAAAACAGCAGCTCTGATGAGTTGGCACAATGATGGGAGAACCAAAGATGAAGTAATGAGGCATCCGAGCTGATTCACCTGCTTGGAAGAACTTTGACAGCGGTACGAGGTCGTTCAGACAAAGAACCAAGGAACATCGGATTTGGACTAGCTACGGATGGATTCAACCCGTTCGGGAATATGAACTTGTCATATAGCATCCGGCCTATAATTCGATCCCATACAACTTCCCTCCCTGGATTTGCATGAAGGAAACGAACTTCTTATTGTCTGTCATTATACCGGGAAGGAGATCACCGAGGAAAGACATTGATGTATACCTGCAACTTGTAATTGATGAGCTACAGGAGTTGTGGCACCATGGTGTTCTTGTACATGATGCTCATTTTGGAAAAAAGTTTAGAGTCTATGTTGCACTTCTCTGGACCATTAGTGACTGGCTGGGACGTGGAATATTGAGTGGTGAAAGTATTGTTGTCTGTTCTCATTGCCTCTTAGGAACTTGCTCTAGAAGGTTGAAGCATGGGCACAAAGCATGTTTTTAGGTCACGAAGGTTCTTGCCAAGGGAACATGCATTCGGAAGAGATGAGGAATCTTTTGATGGTACTACTGATCTCGGGGATCCTCCGAGTACAGCCAACGGGGAAGAAATTTCTGCTATGACAATGGATATCCAAACTGCATATGGAAAACTACAGAAGCAAAAGAGGAGTGGAAGGAAGAAAAGGAAAAGAGGAGAAGGGGATGAGGATTTGGAGAATAAAGAGGAAGTACACACTTGTTGAATCAACTTTTAAGAAGAGGAGCATCTTTTTCCAACTAGAATATTGGAAATTTTTGCTAGTGAGACACAACTTGGATTCAATGCACATTGAAAAGAATGTGTTTGACAACATAGTCAACACTTTGCTTGATGTGGACAAAAGGTCAAAAGATAATGCTAATGCTAGGATGGATTTGAAGAGAATGAAGATTAGAGAACATTTGCATATTGATGAAACACAAGAAAAACCTGACTTGCCAGATGCAGTTTACTACATGGAGTCATCAAAGACGAAGATGTTCTGTGGTCTGGTGAAAAATGTGAGATTTCCAGACAACCATGCTTCCTCAATGTACAACAAGGTAAGGTTAGAGGAAAACAAGTTTGTTGGGCTGAAAACTCATGATTGCCACATCTTGTTTGAAGAAATCTTACCTCTGGCTGTAATGAAGACATTGCCTGAAGAAGTTGCATTGCCCTTGGTGAAGCTTGCCAAGTGTTTCAAGGTCATTACTTCGAAGATCGTCAGCAATAAAGAGATAGCAGTTGTTGAAGACCAGTTGCCAGAGATATTATGTCAACTTGAGAAGATTTTTCCTCCAACATTCTTCGATATAATGGAGCACCTGGTTATACATCTTCCAGCTGAAGTGAGACTTGTTGGGCCTGTTCAATTCAGGAACATGTGGTCCACAAAAAATGTTCATTGGCAACATGAAAAACTGGGTACACAATAGAAGCCATCCTGAAGGATCCATTGCAGAGTCATATTTGTTCGATGAGTGTTTGACATTCTGCAGTAGATATGTTGATGATTGTAACACCAAGTTCAACAAAGCACCAAGACATGATGATAATTTGACTAGTAGTGCAAACAAAAATTGCAGCAAGTACTGACGATTTTTGGAAGACCATTATCGGCTTGCGATATTTCGAACTAGATTACCTGTCATGGACACAAGCACAGAAGTATGTAATCTTCAATTATGAGCACATCAGTTCTTACACAGAGAAGCATATGAAAGCTTTAGCTGCTGGGAAAAAGAGAAAAAGTAAAAGGCAGGTAGAACTAGATCATCACAGAACATTCCATACTTGGTTCATTGACCATGTGCAGTCTTTGCTTCTTAAAGGCACAAAATTGCCAGAAGATATTGTTTTGCTAGCAAACAAGCCTTACATGATGGTCAAGAAGTACAACAGCTACAACATTAATGGTTGTGTATTCCACACAAAGGAGTTTGCAGCAGGCAAAAGCACCCAATGTGATGGAGTTTCAAACACATCTATGACTTCCAGTTATTCTAGTTCGAAAGATAAGAACCCATTAAAAGGAGAAGTAGAATATTATGGTAGAATAGTAGAGATTGTTGAGTTAAATTATTCCAACCAAGGAAGTGTTGTACTTGTTCAAATGTGAATGGTCAAAACCTGCTGGAGTTAAAAACATCGCCAACTTTGGGATAACACAAGTAAACCTGAAGCAGTTAGAATTTGGATCAGAACCATTTATATTTGCAAGCCAAGCTAAGCAGATATACTATGTGAAAGATGCTGTAGATGATGATTGGTACTCTGTTGTCTGTCCTTCAATTAGAGATTACTTTGACATGGAGCCTAGAATAGACAGTTAGTTTGGGTATGACAGTCCTGTTTGACATGTTCTTACTTTTCTTTGAAGTTACTATTATGTGCGAGGAAGAAATAATTCATTTAATATATGTGCAGGAACAAATAAGTCGGATACTCAAGAATGGAAGGAAAAGATGATCCAAGTAGGTGAAGGCTGTAATAGCTGGAAGTAATGGTGCAAATATGTTGGAAAGGTTCATACACATAGCAAAAGCTACTGGATACTTGCCGGGGAACCAGCAAGTAAGTAATGAATTCTACATCTCAACACCTTTGTACACAACCAGTTTTGCGAGATTCCAAGATACTATGCTAACTATTACTTTTAAATATCCTTTGTTCAGATTGTTGAGAATGAAACTATATATGAACAACTAGAGGAAGATGAAGATGATGATGATGATGAAGATGACAGTGATGAAGAGGATGATGAGGAAGAAGATGGTGCTGAGGATGGGCAGAGAGAAAATGATGGTGAAGGCTATGACAGTGATGCAACTATTGATCCTGGTGATGAATATGAAGATGGATCAATTAAAATTAACAACACTCCAGGCTAGATTCTTGATCTATCAATGTTCTGTTAACAGTATCTAATGGAAATAAATATAGTATATCTAATCTGTTTTAACAATTATGGTTTTAGGCACAGAAGAAGAGAAATCCCATAGAGGTCCAACATTACTGGAAGGGGTTACGGAAACATGTTAATCCAAAGCTGTAAAATAGATGTGGAATTCAATGACAATGGACAGCCTTGTGGTCCAAACACCAGCCAGTTCTCCAATTTTGTTGGAAGTTTAGTTAGAGGAAAAGAAATTTCAATGGCAGCAACAAGCTGGAGCAAAGTACCCAGAACTGAGAAAATGCACTTGTGGGAAACTGTTAAGGTATTAAAGCTGCATTACATGTATTTCTCACTCGCAATAACGGTGGAAAGGTTTTTTTGTCTAACTGTTGCTACTTATGTATTGCGAGGCATTCTTTAATGTAGAAGAAAGACATAGGTACTCGGGTACTAAAGTCTGCAGGTAAAAAATGGAAAGATTTCAAGTGCTACTTAAAGAAGAAACATTACAAGGCGAAGTTATCAATAGAAGAGAACGTTGCGAACGGGTGTGGCCAAAGACTTCACGAAGCTCAATGGGATTGGTTGGTGAGGCGTTGGAAGCAAAAAAAGTCCAAGGTGCATCATTACACAAACTTCCAATTTGAAAATGTATGCTTACCGAACTTATCATGAACTGAATTATTAAACTTAAATTGCGAGAGATTGTCAAGGAAGAACAAAGCGCAAGGAAAAACCAGCCAAATAGTACACACACTACTGGATCAAGGAGCTTCGCAGTTGTACAAGATCAAACAGTAATAATCCAAACTAATCAATTCAGACTTAAATTTTCTGCATTTTACAAGTTCATGAGGGCATAATCCATGTGATTTGCGGGAGATCCTAGAAGGTAAAAAAATTGGGAGGGCTGAGACTGTACGGGATCACTCACACTAATAGCAAAGGACTGCGGTTGACGATTTTGCTGCTGGGAAAATTGTAAGTTTCACCTTCAAGTAACTACTGCCAGCACACATACTTGTTCTTGCAACAATACCTGCCATGACACTAATTTCCTTGTAGAATGAAATCAATGACAAACTTAATGCCAATCCTGAGCTGCATGGGGAGGAAGCAAATCCCAATGAACTCTATTCAACATTGTTTCCCAAAGCAAAGAAGTCAACAAGGTATGGTCTGGGCATGGTAATTGGTGGAAAAGGATCAGAAAATCTAGCTCAAGCACTAGCAGCTCTTGAAGAGAGTAGGAAAGAGACCAGAGACCTAAAGCTTGTGGTCGAAAACATGGCGCGAAAGACTGATATCATAGAAGGGCAGTTGAGTCAACTAATGCTAGTGTACCAAGCTAGCCAGAAAATACAGGACAACCAGCAACAGCAACAGCAACAGCAGACAAGTGAAGAGGGAATGGAATGTATTCCTACAATCCAGGTACACTACAACTTCTTCGTTCATGAGTCAACAGTATATTTCCATAAATTTGGTCTGGTGATATCTAAATTTGTGATATGATTGGCCTAATGTAGGTTACCAAACCAAATGTTGAGAAAGTTACTAGCAGTGAGGTTACAGGTTGCAAAGCAAATGTAAGACGCAGCTTCTTCTTTCATGATCTGTATTGTAATCATACTATCAAGATGGTGCAACTAAGTATTTGATAATTTTGTTTAAATGCAGGAAACTAAATCAACTGAAGAAACAAATGTGAGAAGAAGCCAAAAACCTAGTCATACCTCAGAAGTTGGAGGATATCAAGCCAAGGTAAAGTATCAGCAGTTTCATGTCCACTTGGCTACTACATGGTCCTGTTAATTGTGTGCTCTGATTGTTTAAATGCAGGAAACTAGATCAACTGAAGTAACACATGCAAAAAGAAGCCAAAAACCTAGTCATACCTCAGAAGTTGGAGGATATCAAGCCAAGGTAAAGTATCAACAGTTTCATGTCCACTTGGCTACTACATGGTCCTGTTAATTGTGTGCTCTGATTGTTTAAATGCAGGCCACCACAACTCATGAAGATAGAAGAGCCAGAAAAATAAAGGAGAGAAAGAGTATGAAGGAACCTAGTAGTTACTGTACCAAAGGTATGAGCTGCTAACATTGGTACTTTTTAAAGCTGGTAATTGAAGGTACCATCCGATCATACATGCATGTGACATTTTTGGTAATTGGCAGGAAACAATTTATACCCAGGAAACAACCTATAGCCGGGAAGGCGTTTACAGCCAGAAACTATGTTTAGCCACGAAGAAATGTTTACCAATCAAGAAGAAGGAAATCATTCAAAGACAACCTACAAGCATCTAGAGGCAAAGGTACTGAGCCTCATATAATGAAAATTACTCTACAAGCATCTAGATTGCAATAACTGAGCCTTATAGAAAAAAATAACAAAATATGTTATCTGCAGACAGCTAGTGTGAACAAGATCATTAAATCGGTCAAAATGGAGAAGGCACAAGAAAACAAGATGAAAAACAGTGAGGTGAAGAAGAAAAAGCACAAAGGGACAGTCAAGGTGACAAAAGGGATGGACGTCGCTTTAACTTCACCAACCAGTGAAGCAATAGTGGCTCTTGGCACTGTGCAGAATGCAGACACTGATGAGTACATTGAGGTTATGATCAACATGGTCTTGAAGAGAACCACGAGGTTACCACAAGCAAAGGGGAGAATGACGCTACTAGGTCAAGCTGAGGCACACTCGATCCGGTGGCCAAGGAAGAATGTAAGTTATCACTTGATCAATACTGTAGTGTCAATATCGTAGTGTCATGAAAAAAACCATGTGAAACATGATCGGTAATGTAGTGTCATGAAACAACCATGATCGATACTCGTAGTGTCATGAAACAACCTTACTATCTAATGCTTTAACTATCTATGCATGTTGCACGACAAAATGTGTTGTTGCTCCTCACCATGTACTATAGTTGGAAAAGCATGTGTATTGATACGGTGACCTCTCGTGATGCTTTCCAATCATCCTAGCCTAGCTTGTTGCCTATCAGTTGGTTGTTTGAAATGAATTGCTTTGCAGTAATGACTCTCTTACTTCTATTTCTCAAGCAGATATACTATGTGAAAGATCCAACCTTGTTTGGTAATGCTTGCAGGTCAGCACTGAACAAGTGGACATGACTCATGCATCAATTGTGAGCAGCATGGACAAGAACTTGCGCATTCATTCCAGATCAGATGGTAGGGTGTTGACATTGGAGGAGCAAGCAGCGAATCGGGATGAAATTAGGAGAACGGATAACCTCAATGACAGTCAAAACCCCGACGAGAACTAAGAGGAGGAGAACCTTCACCTTCAAGTCAAAAGCCTCCATAGCTTCTCCGAGTCCAGGCTGATGATGTGTGACCAGGCTGGATGATCATGTTTATGATTGCTTATGACTGAATTCCGTTTATGACTGAATGCTTGTAAGTTATCCGATGCTTGGATGATCATGTTTAAGACTGAATTCTGTTTATGACTGAATGCTTGTAAGTTATCTGATGCTGGATGATCATGTTTAAGACTGAATTCTGCTTATGAGTGAATTCTGTTTATGACTGAATGCTTGTTTATGACTGAATGCTGCCAGTACATTAATTCAAAATTTTCCTACAAAAAGAAACAGTGGCATCAGGCATATATGCCTGAAAACAAATTTGGAGGCATTTGCAGAAATGCCGGAAAAAGCTTTGAACGGCATTTCCACCTTGTGCCAGAAAAAGATTCCGCGGCGTAACCACCTTGTGCCGAGAAAAAGATTCGGCGGCATCTTCATGAAGTGCCGGCAAAAACCTTCCACGGCACAATCAAAATGTGCCGGCAAAACTCTTAACGAGCACAAAGCTGGAATGCCTGAAATAGCCTTTACTGGCACCTGTATATGTGCCTGGAATTACATACCGCGGCATCTCACGAAAAGTGCCGGCAAAGACCATTCTCGACTGGAATAAACGCAGCACTTTTTTTTTGCCTTGAAAAACCTTTGCCAGCACTTTTGATACCTTTGCCGGCACTTTTTTGTGCCGGCAATCTGGGTACCTGACGCAGTGCAAGGCCGTATGAATTGGATCGGGATTTGGCTAATTCGCGTGTTCCCGTATAGCATCTGAACTCTGTATTACCGTGGTCTCCTATTCTTTTTTGTTTTGGGTAAAAAACCGATTCCTTTTGACGTACGATGGAAAAGCACGGACGAACAAGAAATCAAACGGATTAAACGGACCGAACGACTGAAACCTTATTTTCTTTATTATTAGGTATAGAAATACCTCATATATTTATAGTAATAAATAGTACATGGTATAGATACAAGTTGATTCCAACGATTACAAAATAAAGTATAAAAGAAACGAGTAAATCATCGAGATCTTCAAATTCTTCTTTCTTCCATGACACAAGCTTGTACTTCTCTGAAGGCAGCCGAAAACAGATACCAAACCATAGACCTAAAAATACCAACGAATGTTCTCCCATAGTTTTAATTTGAGCCGCAATACCAAGGCTACGTGCACGCGCGCAATCATTGAAGTAGTCAGTCAACATCGACAAGAGTACCAACACCAGTATGCAAGGGAAAAATAACCGAGCAGCCTGGTCGATGTCGCTGGAGAACCGGGAGTATGAATAACCATTGTCGATAACGTAGCCATGACACATATTGCAAGGATAATCCTCCTCGTGGCAACCATAAGAAAAGATCTAAAACCAATCCAACGAAGCAAGATCAGAAGATTCATACCTACAAAATTGTAATCCTCCAATACCAACATTGATGCCACGAATGAGATCTTGTCGACGAATGAAGACCCGACGAACACTTATTGTAAACGATGTCATCTCCATTGTAGCGAAGACCAACAAAAAGATGACTACCAAACCCTAACTTAATTTGTAGAAAAACCCTACTACATTAAAAACTCCACACATAGAAGTTGTTTTCCTATGTGCTTTATTTGTCCATGCTCAATACTAGTTTTAATAATGATTCCGGCAGCAACCCGAGGGGTATTATTCAGTGTGTATATAATACGTATGCAGAACAAGCATGCACAACTTGAAAAAACTACTACTGAAATACAGTTGCATGCACGTTACATGTTGAGCGTGAAGGAAACGGAACAACCCGAGAAGCATCAACCGCAAATCCGTAATGGCATAGCTTGCAACTCCGTATATATAGTAACCACCGGGGAACACAATAGAACTGGCGATTCTGCTCTAGCTTCCAACTAGAGCATCGCGGGACCATCGACATCGTAGGTGCACATGTTGGTCGATTCCCGCTTGCAGTAGACCGCGGTGAGAGAGACCTTGCCGGTCTTCAGGTCGAGCTTGTACATCAAATGAGAGTAGAGGTGGAAGAGCACGGCGCCGCTACTCTCCGAGAAGCACTCCAGCTTCACCCTGTCCCCGTCACGCTTTGACAGCGGCGGACACCGTTGCTGCCGCACCTTGATCTTCCACAGGTCCACGAAGCGGCGCGGCGTCCACCTCGCCGGCTCCACCAGGCCGTCGTCGTCCGGCGTCCACCTCGCCGCCTTCACCAGGCCGTCGTCGTCCAGCGTCCACACGGAGATGGTGAACCCTTTCGCCACGGCCAGGGTCAGCCTCCGCTTCCCGTTCACGGTCGATGATGCAAGGATGAGCTCGTCGGACTCGAAACGGCGCTTTGTATGTGCGTGTTGGACCTCGGCCGGGAACCTGATCGGCGCCGGCAGCCGCGGCGGACCGGCGACGGGGACCGCTAGGGCGTGGAGGCCAAGGCTAGTCGAACCGGACTCGCAGAGAAAGTACGCGACGCCTTCCAGGAGGCTCGGCGTCGGGCGGAGGAACCTGCTGGGAAAATTGAGGGGAAGGCCCGGGTACGAGCCCACGACGGCGCCCCACCCACCGGCTGCCGACGAGAAGGTCTGGATCTGGAGCACCCCAACGTCCACGAGCTTGAGGTTGATCACGTGCAGGAGGAACTGGCCGTCGCCATTGGCAAGCAACACGAAGGCTTCGGCCGAGATCACCCCAGGCGTCAGCGAGACGTGCTGCCCGGTGATGGGGTTGTACACGCAAAGGTCGAAACGTGGGGGTGGCGGTGGAACGTGGCCGTCCACTGGAGGAGACGGCGGCAGCGACTGGCGGCGCCGGAGGGCGACGAGGCCGCTGCGCGAGTCCACGGGCTCGTAGCCTTTTAGTTCACTTTCGCGGTCCTCGAGGAACGCGCGCACGACTTTGCGTGCAGTGTTCGCCATGTCGTCCTTACGCACCTGGACGAAGTGCATATTGCCGGACGAGAGCCCGCAAAAGGCGCCAAGGGGCCGGTCCGGCGAGACGATCGACTGCTTCGACGCCATGGTGGACGCGTCCGGCTGCGGCGTTCTTCGTCACCAGCAGAATCTTCCTACGTACAACGAAGTACCCTGTATCCGATCTTGTGCGCCATACAAACCAGTCCCGAGCCTACTATTTATTATAGCCTAGGCGGCCATCATGATCGTCGATTTCATGTAATCCGATTCGGTGCCCGAATTCGTTCTCGGCTCGGCAACTGACGAGTGACGACTCCGCCGATCTGGTATTGTTCTGGATTTTGGTAGCTTGGGAAGGGGTGAAGAAGTAGGCCTTATGCTGCTGGGCTGCAGTTGGGCTTTGAATATTGCCTGTAATAGTTAGGGGATAGACTCGTCCTGGGCTCTATTGCTTAAAGAAGCCACTCAAGAAAAAGTTGTCTTTCCCCTCAAAAAAAGTTCTATGATGGATATTTCAGCAGGATGCCGGAGCAAACTCACAGCAAGCTGTATCAGTCATTGATATGCAATTAGTTACTCTGGTTTCATTCAATAGATGGTCTCCTTACAAGGATGGATCAATGGATTTCATTATCATAGCTCGGTAGGCATGGAACATTATGATGTACTCTCTCCGTTGCATACTAGTTGTCGCTAATTTAGTATAAAAGTCGGTGACAACTAAAATGGAATGAAGTGTTGGCCGCGATCCGTTCCATGCCAGCGAACAAATCGCCGAGACCTAATGATTTCTCATGGGCTTTCTATGAAGCCTGTTGGCCGATCGTCAAGGACGGCGTGCCTCTCAACGCTACTCTGTGCTCCAAGTGGATCTAATTATCGAAGACCGGCCATGAGCGACCTTGGCAGGACCTCCGTTTCAAGGTGTTGCCTGCTGTTGTCTCTATCTTCAATGTATCAGTCAAGATCTTTGTAGGGGACATATCAAGCATCCTCTTATAGGAGGACTCTTGGATTGGGGGCCTCGAATAGCTTGTATCTGTTGTGAAGTGTATATGTGGATTGCCTAGCCCTTTTCATCAGTTTGGACTTTTGGTTCAAGTGGCTAGTGCATGAAGCTTAACATGGTATCAGAGCCCCAGGTCTCGAGTTCAAATCCTGGCTTTCACATGGTTTTCGCAATTAAGCCTAAAAATTGCTGTTGCCCCCTGGTTTTCGCAATTAAGCTTAAAATTGATGTTGCCCCCCTCTTTAGCCACCGCTGATGCCCTGTTTCGGTGTGCTCTTCTTCTTTCACGTGTTGACTTTCTCTTCTCTCGTCACACGCGAGTGGGGGTGTTGACGTGGGCATAACCCTTCGGGTACTCGACATTGCCATACCCGGTGCAAACTATGGAGGTGGACCAGCACGAGGACTCGACAAGCTGGACATGCACGCGCCTCAACTTGGACTACAAGGAAAGAAGACTCCAATATGAATCCTACTAGGACTCTTGTAAACCCTACCTTGGCTGATATATAAAGCCAGGCAGGGGCACCCCTTAGGGACACGCACAATCAGAAACATAATTGTAGAGGCGACACGCCTAGAAACCGCAACCCGCGGATTAGAACTAGACTAGATCCAACAACTCCGCCTATGGCGGCACCCTGTACACATATATTCATATAGTGGATTGCTAGCAGGACGTAGCGATCCTCCACCGTGGGGACGTGAACCTGGGTACGTCGTGTACCGCCTCGCTCCCGGAACTTCCGTCGTCGCCTTTCTCTAAAACCCAAGCCCCTCAAGGTGGGCATTGCCGAGGAACCGCCTCGTCAATTGGTGCCGTCTGTGGGAATCGCGGCGACTGAAATTTGTTATCCGGGCGGGACGCTTCATCATCAACAACCTTCAAAATTTCGAGTTCATCGTCAACAAGATTGGAAAATCAGAAAATTCGAATCGGCGGCAAGCTGAAGAATATCACACGCACCCATGCGCGCAGGCTTTGTCCTCGTCAAACTTCGGTCAAATAAGCAGAACGATTTTAATCCTCGAGTGATGCTGCCAGGGACCGTTTCGATCCATGGTTTAATCAATTGATAAAGTATCAGAAGGTCAGATCCCAAGGAAGAGCAGCAGCGGCCTTTTTCAATGTCGTGGAGAATCGATTCCGGCTCGTTTTCCTCCTTGCTGAAAAGAGATGCAAGAAGGAAAGGCAAAGAGAAATATGGGCTAGTACTATTCGTCTACGTGAAGCGTCTCATCAAAGAGATCAAGTCAATTGATCAAGGCCACTGGTCCATCTAAAGCATTGCAAGGAACTATCGTGACCGGAGATAGATGCTGAAGAACGTCCAAGATCAACTCGGATGCAAAGATAATAAAAATAGTACGGATTGAGTATGGGAGCGGGATTTGCAAGTTCGCCAAACGCCACCCCACTTCGTCCATGCCGAGATTCGCCCAACGCGAATTGATCATCAGGTGCTATACTTCTGATTAATCTCTACTTACAAAATTTATTTCGCCAAATATTTGGCTCGTATTATTATTTGGGCGCAGGTTTTTGCGTCGTAATATAAGTGCAGATTGGAACAAGCTTCGACTGCTTCACCGCGCATAGTCGTCACGCTCGGGGCTCGCTCGTTGCATCACGGACTTGATATATTCGGGAGCTCGCCCGTCGACTGCCCTGCTCGGCTGACCGCGCCCGCCATCGCGCACTCTTCTTACTCGAGGGCTCGCCTGCCGCGGACCCGACATTACGGACCCGATATATTCGGATGCTTGATATGTCCAATTTGCATCACTATTTTATATCATAATTTGCTATTATTCATTGATATATTTCATATTTGGAGATGATACTTATGTTATTTCATCAATTTTGCATGTTTCATGATTATTTGGGGATCGTGCACCGTAGGCAGGATTCTGCTGGAAAAAGCACCGTCAGAATGCAATATTTCGGAAGATCAACAGTTGACGGAAATTATATGAAAAATCCTATTTTTCCAGATGACGAAGGGAGCCAGAAGGGGGAGCCGAGGGGACCCGAGGTGGGCCCACCTCATAGGCCGGCGCGGCCCAAGGCCTGGCCGCGCCGCCCTGTGAGGAGGGGCCCACAGCCCCCTCTCGCCTCCATTTCTTCGCGTACGCCTTCGTCCCGAAAACCTAAGCTCCAAGGGGGTACATCGCGAAGAGCCACAGCCGCCTCTGCGGGGCGGAGAACACCAGAGAGAAAAGAGCTCTCCGGCAGGCTGAGATCCGCCGGGGAAATTCCCTCCCTGAGGGGGAAATCGACGCCATCGTCACCGTCATCGAGTTGGACATCATCTCCATCACCATCATCATCATCTTCATCATCATCACCGCCGTCTCCACCGCTGCACACCGTCACCGCTGTAACAATTTGGGTTTGATCTTGATTGTTTGATAGGGGAAACTCTCCTGGTGTTGATTTCTACTTGTTATTGATGCTATTGAGTGAAACCGTTGAACCAAGGTTTATGTTCAGATTGTTATTCATCATCATATCACCTCTGATCATGTTCCATATGATGTCTCGTGAGTAGTTCGTTTAGTTCTTGAGGACATGGGTGAAGTCTAAATGTTAGTAGTGAACTATGGTTGAGTAATATTCAATGTTATGATATTTAAGTTGTGGTGTTATTCTTCTAGTGGTGTCGTGTGAACGTCGACTACACGACACTTCACCTTTATGGGCCTAGGGGAATGCATCTTGTACTCGTTTGCCAATTGCGGGGTTGCCGGAGTGACAGAAACCTGAGCCCCCGTTGGTATATCGATGGAGGAGGGATAGCAGGATCTCAGAGTTTAAGGCTGTGGTTAGATTTATCTTAATTACTTTCTTGTAGTTGCGGATGCTTGCAAGGGGTATAATCACAAGTATGTATTAGTCCTAGGAAGGGCGGTACATTAGCATAGGTTCACCCACACAACACTTATCAAAACAATGAAAATTAATTAGCCGTATGTAGCGAAAGCACTAGACTAAAATCCCGTGTGTCCTCGAGAATGTTTGGTCATTATAAGTAAACAAACCGACTTGTCCTTTGTGCTAAAAAGGATTGGGCCACTCGCTGCAATTATTACTCTCGCACTTTACTTACTCGTACTTTATTCATCTGTTACATCAAAACCCCCCGAATACTTGTCTGTGAGCATTTACAGTGAATCCTTCATCGAAACTGCTTGTCAACACCTTCCGCTCCTCGTTGGGATCGACATTCTTACTTATCGAAGATACTACGATACACCCCCTATACTTGTGGGTCATCAATGCTCACCCTCAGCGGATCGACTATGTCAACCGCGTCCTCTTCATCGGCCACGTCCGCTAGGCGCTGCGTGGACTATCTCTTGCTGCGGAATTATTGCGGCTGCGCCTGCCGCATGGACTATCTCTGGCCGCGGAATTATTTCGGCTGCGCCTGCCGCATGGACTATCTCTGGCCGCGGAATTATTGCGGCTGCGCCTGCCGCATGGACTATCTCTGGCCGCGGAATTATTGCGGCTGCGCCTGCCGCATGGACTATCTCTGGCCGCGGAATTATTTCTGCTGCGCCTGCCGCATGGACTATCTCTGGCCGTGGAATTATTTCGGCTGCGCCTGCCGCATGGACTATCTCTGGCCGCGGGATTATTCGGCTGCACCCACCGGCATGAATTATCTTGGATGGCGCAATTATTTCGGCTGCGCCCACCGCATGAATTATCTTGGATGGCGGGATTATTTCGGCTGCGCCCGCCGGCATGAATTATCTTGGAGGGCGGGATTATTCGGCTGCACCCACCGGCATGAATTATCTTGGATGGCACAATTATTTCAGCTTCGCCCGCCGGCATGAATTATCTTGGAGGGCGGGATTATTCGGCTGCACCCACCGGCATGAATTATCTTGGATAGTGCAATTATTTCGGCTGCGCCCACCGCATGAATTATCTTGGATGGCGGGATTATTTCGGCTGCGCCCGCCGGCATGAATTATCTTGGAGGGCGGGATTATTTCGGCTGCACCCACCGGCATGAATTATCTTGGATGGCGCAATTATTTCGGCTGCGCCCACCGCATGAATTATCTTGGATGGCGGGATTATTTCGGCTGCGCCCGCCGGCATGAATTATCTTGGAGGGCGGGATTATTTCGGCTGCACCCACCGGCTGAATTATCTCGGATGGCGCAATTATTTCGACTGCGCCCGCCGCATGGACTATTTTTGGCCGTGCAACTATTTCGACTGCGCCTGCAGAACTAAGTGTTCCTCTTTGTTTCGCCACACCCGATGATTGGGGAGGCGCCATTACATCGTTACCTCCAGTACTCTCGATTACTCGATGGACTTGTCTTCTTCGGCTCTGGATATACCTTCTCCCGATGCACTCTCGGATTGGTGGATTCATCATCTGGAATATTCAATGGATATCATCTTATTTAATATCGACCCGATGCGATCCCATCGGGAGCGCTGGAATTACTCGGGGGCTTTTGGAATATCTTCGAGCTATTGCGGTTACTCCCATCGGGAGCGCTGGTTCGTTGGAATTCAAGAAGATTTGAAGACTATTACTCCCATCGGGAGCGCCGGAAGATATGAAGACTATTACTCCCATCAGGAGCGCCGGTTCGCTGGAACCCAAGAAGATATGAAGACTCATGGTTTGAAGAATTGCAGTAATTCGGGACACCCGAATTACATCGTCAGAACCTTGTTCGTATATTTCAACGAACATCGGTGCGATGGAAAATACGCCCAGAGATTGCACTCTAAAAAGCCTCTGAAACTACGAGTGCTATGATGCAAAATAAACGGGGACATTGCTCTTTTCCTTTGCTATAGATGCCTCAAAGAGTGCCGCAAATAGCAAGGATCATGAAGCAACGAAGACCTTGCTCTTTTCCTTTTCTATAGATGCCTCAAAGAGTGCCGCAAATAGCAAGGATCATGAAGCAACGAAGACCTTGCTCTTTTCCTTTGCTATAGATGCCTCAAAGAGTGCCGCAAATAGCAAGGATCATGAAGCAACGAAGACCTTGCTCTTTTCCTTTGCTATAGATGCCTCAAAGAGTGCCGCAAGTAGCAAGGATTATGAAGCAACGGGGACCTTGCTCTTTTCCTTTGCTATAGATGCCTCAAAGAGTGCCGCATATAGCAAGGATCATGAAACACGTACGAAAACGACCCACGGTCAAGACATGCATCGGTTGAAAGCAAAGTTGCACATACAACGGGTTTAGCAAGACCTGCAACACGATTTGATCACTCAAACAATTTGCTGACCAACGAATACACATACGCTTAAACGGGCAATTAAGATTTGCTCCTTCAAAATTTTCCAACGGCATTGACATGGTAAAAGTGCATATACATGTACCTACCAAAAATTTTACAAACAATGGCATCAACGATGCTCAAGGTGCGTTTTGCCCCTTGAAATAAACAACAATGTGTCAACGGCACCTGAAGAAAACTGTAAACATCGGGTTGCTCGACTTGAGTCTACTCACGGTTACAAGCATCAGTGCCCAAACTCGGGGGCTACTTCCATCGGGAGCGCTGGATGCGCACCCGATAAAATCATCGGCTCCTCTGAGCCATCACCCCAATCATCGGCTCCTCTGGGCCATCATCTAAATCATCGGCTCCTCAGGGCCATCATCTAAATCATCGGCTCCTCAGGGCCATCATCTGAATCATCGGCTCCTCTGGGCCATCACCCCAATCATCGGCTCCTCTGGGCCATCATCTCAATCATCGTCTCCTCAGGGCCATCATCTCAACCATCGGCTCCTCTGGGATATCATCTGAATCATCAACTCCTCTATCTATGGCATCACCGAAGTCATCGGCATCAAGTTCTCGGAACTTGAAAAAGTCTACGGTGTTTGACTTAGCATTTTTTACACCCTATACATAACTATTTCATATTTATCTACAGGCTCGGGGGCTACTCCCATCGGGAGCGCTAGTCGCGCACCCGATAAAAAATATGGCAACCTCGCCAACAAAGAAGAATAAAGTTGAAGACATCGGCATCAACAATCAAGATCTTCGAGTAGTACAACTTGAGTCTATGTGTGGCTGCAAGCACCCGCCCATAGACTCGGGGGCTACTCCTATCGAGAGCGCTTCGCGCACCCGACCAAAAGCAACTTCGACTCTACATCAAGCACAAGATTCAACAGATGATCAAGTCATTCGGCGAAGACAACTTTAGTCCCTGCCCGAAGCTTCACTTCGGCCAGACACTCGGGGGCTACTGACGTGGGCATAACCCTTCGGGTACTCGACATTGCCATACCCGGTGCAAACTATGAAGGTGGACCAGCACGAGGACTCGACAAGCTGGACATGCACGCGTCTCAACTTGGACTACAAGGAAAGAAGACTCCAATATGAATCCTACTAGGACTCTTGTAAACCCTAGCTTGGCTGATATATAAAGCCAGGCAGGGGCACCCCTTAGGGACACGCACAATCAGAAACATAATTGTAGAGGCGACACGCCTAGAAACCGCAACCCGCGGATAAGAACTAGACTAGATCCAACAACTCCGCCTATGGCGGCACCCTGTACACATATATTCATATAGTGGATTGCTAGCAGGACGTAGCGATCCTCCACCGTGGGGACGTGAACCTGGATACGTCGTGTACCGCCTCGCTCCCGGAACTTCCATCGTCGCCTTTCTCTAAAACCCAAGCCCCTCAAGGTGGGCATTGCCAAGGAACCGCCTCGTCAGGTGTTGTGAAGTGTATATGTGGATTTCCTAGCCCTTTCCATCAGTTCGGACTTTTGATTCAAGTGGCTAGTGCATGAAGCTTAACAGTATCGCCCCTGCGATCATTCCCCTTGTCAAGCCCCACTTCAGGAACCGCATGACGGTCCAAGAGGGCATGTCCGATCATGCATGGATGAGGGTCATCGTCCGGGTCCTATCTCTGGACGTTGTGGTGCAATACCTAAAGCTCTAGGAGGTTGTTACTGGTCCCCGACTAGCAACGAGTAGGGCGTGTTCTGGTGGAAGCGGACTGCTGACGGGTCATTGACATCCTGATCGACTTATCTGGCGTTCTTTGCAGGCTTGACGACACTCCCTGGTGCCTACGCCGTGTGGAACTCTTTCGCCCCCATGGCGTACAAGTTTCACACTTGGATTGCCCTCCATCGGCGATGTTGGACAGCAAATCGGCGACTCCGCCACGGGCTTCCAACCCATGTCACCTACCGTTCTACTCCAAGGCGGACGAGACACTTGACCACATCTCGGTCGAGTGCCCTTTCGCTCAGCATGTCTGAGCCGGTGTCAATGCCCGTATTGGCACCAAACTGCTGCCCCTACCCCGTCTTTGACTGATTGGTGGCCAACCGCCATGAACAGCATGCCCTGTGATGGAAACATGGCTGGGAACTCCCTCGTGATGCTTGTGCTTCGATCCGTATGGCTAGAACGAAACGCTCGAGTTTTAGACGTACGTGAGACGATGCCGCAACAAGTTATAAACAACACGGTGGACATTTAGCATGCTCAGATGGCATATCCCGGCAGAACAACACGGCAGAACAACAAGAGGAGTAATAGGTGTGAGTGGTGGATACACACCGTCTGTGATGGGCTGGATCGAGGTGGTTTCTATCTGGGCTTTGTCATTCACCTTTCGAGCTTAATATACAAAACGCGGAGGGTACTTGAAAAAAAAATGGAATGGAGTGAGTACAAAGCAACACATAACTCCCTTTTTTTTGGGTTTGAGCAATGGACCTGCAAAGTTGTACTACTTTCACACTATTTTATGGAATCCACTCTTTTTTGGGCAGCTAATTTTCTCATTATTGTCACCGAAGCAAACCTGCACAACTAACTCCATCCGATCCCTTTCACAAAATTTAAGAACAAAAGAACAGCATCTGTGTATCGTATGGGACGAAGAAATGAAGCCTCAAACTATGTGCAACTGAATTTTTACATCCGAAGTGAACCCTTCCATGAGAGGTTCAGGACTTCAGGATCGATCGGCAGCAGCAGCAAAGACAGATAGACTCCAGGAGAGATCATATCATCATAGATAGGCGAGGCAGGCGGTTCAAGAAATACCGACCGTCAGCCACATGACAGCGAGAACTCGATCATGAAGAGCGCGTGCAGCCATGTCCGGTCGACGACGAAGCCATACACCGTGATCCCCGCCCGGTTGTTCTCCAGGTACGTCACTGCAAAATAAGTAAGCACCGGTCGCCATTAGCTAGCTATCGGCGGCGATTAATGAAGCTGCTGCTGGCGCGTGCCAGCAATGGATTCCTGCCGGCGTGTGCGCTTTCGCTTAGCGAGTGCCTGCCTCTTATGGAAACACACGTTGTTGACCTGGAAGGGCACGAGCTTGGGGTCGTCGCGGGAGTCATCGCTCCTGGCGTCGTCTTCGTCGTTGTAGCCGTCGGACTCCTCACCGGAGGCCACCCGGTAGGTGTTGGCGGGCGCCAGGTAGCCCGTGGCGGCGGGCAGGGCCGGTCTCGGGGTCCTCCAGGTCGTTGTCGAAGGCGTGTATGGTGGCGTCGGCGTGCCACACCGCCGCGACGCTGGTGACCGCCTGTGTCTTGTGAGTGATCTTGGCGGCGCTGTGGAGGCAGACCAGCTGCCCGGCCACCAGGCTCACCGAGCAGAGCTGCACGCAAACGATGGAGACGCACAGTGTCATGGATCGAGGCTAATTTGCGCGGTAGTTCACGAAATTCGTGGTCCCTGATCGCCAACACTAACTGGTTCAAGCTGGCTTAGTTCATTTCTTTAGAACCTTCGTGTCTGCAGTTGGATTTCTGTAATAAAACTGTAATCATTTACTTTGCTGGCAGAGCGTACTCTGCTTCTCCTCGCGAACCACCTTGTTACCGCAGGTCTCATTTTTAATGGAAGTGGAGAAATGAAATTTTAATTACACAAATGCTGGAATACTCCACTTACTAACACTTTCTTCAGAAATGATATTTGACTCTACAATCCTGACCTCGAGAAACAATATCAATTCATTTCCAAAACTGTATCGCTTTGGCTATCTATGAGTATTAGAATTCTATACTAACATGTTAGGATTCTAGAGCAAGTCTTGATGTATGCCTTTGGTTAGGACAACAAAGACAACTAGGTATTTGTAGCATATTAATTATCGTCTTTTGTAAACATGTGTACACTATTCCCATATGTGGTTTCGGTATCTACATCATACCCACATGTGGTACAATGGAATTTGATAGAATGTTCATATGCCATGTATACTGGTGCGTGTTAACGATAAGGTATCCGTGAGCTGTACGTATTGTACACAGCCCGGATTGTATTGTATTCCTGTACGGACTCTTTCCGTATGCATATAAATATAAGATCCTGAGGGATAGCAGCACTACCCCGAAAACCCTAATTCAATCTTGGTATCAGAGCCGCGCACGAGTCCCTCTCGCTTCGTCGCGCCGCCGCTCTCGACGCGAGCTTCTCCGCGTCGCCCCTCCGTCGTCTTCCCGCGCGCGAGTCCTTCCGCGCAGCCATGGGATCGACTGGAGCACTCCAGCTTTCGAGCTCGATCGGCGCTCTCCCCGTCGCCCCGCCTGCGTCGATCTCGGCGCCTGCCGTGCGCCTGGATGCGACAAACTTTACTCCGTGGAAGGGCTTGACCCTCCCCAATCTGTCCGGCGCTGGTCTCCATGGCTATCTCGACGGCACCGAGGTGGCTCCCGCAAAGACAGGTCAAGCAGGGCGTGGGCGCTGATGCGGTGGATGTCCCCAATCCCGCATACACCCACTGGTGGACGGTTGACCAGCGGGTGCTTGGGCTCCTCCTCGGTTCCATGGAGCCGGAGATCGCCTGCCAGCTTATAAGCTGCCCAACCGCCGCCGCCGTGTGTAGCGCCGTCCACACCATGTACGGCGCGCAGAGCCGCGCCAACATCCGTCACCTGCGTTGGCAGATTACGACGCTACGTAAGGATATCTCACCGCTGGGCAGTACATGCACAAGATGAAGGCTATCGCCGACTGACATGGGTATACCCTTCGGGTACCCATTATTAGTATACCTGGCTCGGCCCAATATGGAGAAGACCCAATATGGAGAAGGCCCAACAAGGCAACCCGAAGAAGTAGTCGACTAGGACTCTTGTAAAACCCTAGGCTGGTTGCATATATAAAGCTAGCCAGGGCACCCGAAATAGGGAGACCAACAGATAGACAGAATATAGACAACATAGCTCCGCCTACGGCGGCACCCTGTAAACACATCTATGATCATATACTGGATTGCTAGCAGCACGTAGGGATCCTCCACCGAGGGGACCCGAAGCTGGGTACGTCGTGTGCCTAATCTCGCTCCCGGAATCTCCATCGTCGCTCTCTCCCGAAACCCAAGTCTACAATACGTAGGCATTGACGAGGTGATCCCTCGTCAATTGGCGCCGTCTGTGGGAATCGCGACCCTGGATTTTGTTATCCGGGCGAGATCCATCAAGTTCAACAATCCTGGAATTTTCGAGTTCATCAGCAATATCATCAAAGAAGAATCGGAAGATCGGAAACGCGAATGCGGCCGTGGCCGCGCCAGTAAGCCAGCTCCACATTAACTAGATTTAGATGTGCGCCTTGGCGCACGAACCCGTGAAAATCAAACAGATATAAATTTAAATAAAAATAAATTTTAGAGGATTTAGAAAACAAAATTAATAGTGCAATTATAACTAAACACACAAATTGGGAAAAGAACAACAATGCTTATACACAATCAGGAAAGTAGCTAAATATACTTACAATAACTAACATTCTGTGTTTACTTTTGAGAGCAATAGAAGGTACAAAAGTTGTAACATCTATATAAGCTCGTTGCAGTTCAATCTTCAGAGGCCACGGCGCATAGAAAACATAAATCTAATATGTAGCTGCACCGCCAGATGCTAACACCACTGACATCACCAATTGGAGGACCTTGTGCATTGAAATTCCCTGCATCGCCATAGAAAGATCTCTCTACATTGGGAGCAAAGGTACCACCATTTCTTTGGCCTTTTACTGAGCAAGAACCGATCTTACTCCCCTTCCCAAGCTACTGCAGGAAGTAAGGGTATCTTCATCTTCATTGAGTGAGGTACAATCATATAATGCACAAGACAGCCCCTCAAGAACATTTTTTTTAGCATATAATCATGCAGCAATATCTCATATAATCAATCTTATATTAGGAAAATGAATAAAAGAGGCAAAAGATCAAATGTGAATAAAAATCACGCAAATCTTGTACCCAAAAAGATGATAGTGCCCTTAGTTTTTATGTGCGCTGTGATTCTTCCATTTGCGATCCGCACCCCAAAACATTTTTACCTCAAACCGGAAGCCAGCGATCAAAAGCGTCTGACCAGCCGACCACTATGCACCAAGAAGAGGGGCAGAGGATAGAGGCGGCACCGTGCTGGCGGGGATGGAGACATCAAAGATCTGCAACTGCTGCACACAATGAAGTTAGACATCGACTAACCTTAGCACAACGCCCTTGTACGCTATGAGCGGAGGCGGTCTACTCATTACCTTCTATTGTGCAGCAGGTTGTACTGCTGTTAAAAGTGCAGCAGAAAGTAAAAAAGTGTCTAAAAAAGAAAGCAAAAAAAGTGATCAACCGATAAAACTGAAATCATTGTCATGTATGGGTTAAGCACTTAAGCATCATATGATTCACTTGAGTTTTTTGTATTTTAGATAGATACAATGGAAGCACGTGTATATTGGCATAAAGTGACCAACTAATCTTGTAAAGATGTGTTTACATGTGGCTCTATATGACATAACCACTGGTCATGTAAGGGTGCATTTACATGTACGCTAGCAAGTCATAATAAACACATAAAATTTATACATAGGTCACAACCCTTGCAGCAGACATTGTTGACCAGTGGCCACCACTTCATCTTTCTTCAAGGACTCTTGTCAAAAGTAGTCATATGTGCCACTGGATGAGCATAGGATGCATATAACTACAAATTAGACAATTCAGCCAACTAAAGGTAATCTACAATCTGCAATTATGTTAACTAAGAAATTACCGGACTAACGGATTTTCCTTTACTATGAAAGGTGAAGAGATGTCGTCAATATTCTGCTTTCACATACATAAGAACAACCGTAAAGGGCAAATAAGGTACTGTATGCAGAACCAAGCCAATACATACATCCATACAGGCAAGAGCAAACTAAGCTCATGTACACTGACAAGAGAAAATGTAGCATGAAATAGTGGGGAACGAGCAAAATAGATGAAAAAATGCAGCACACATAAAAGAAGAATCAGGGTATACTCCTGGCAACAACATTTCATTTTCAGAACATCATTTTTTTCTTACTCCAAACTCACTCATCCTTACCTGGACACGTGGCTATTGTTATACTTTCCTATCCTCCGTCCAATAATTTTTAAGACCCATCATTAAACACCCAAATTCTATGAATAAATGAATTAAACAAAATAGACGACATGAAATGAAAGAAGGACATTACCACAATGTTTCCTTAAACTTGTCGCTTTGACCTTATCGGCATGGTCGACCAGCTTGTCATTGTAAGCTGAATCTGTAGATATCAGAGCACCACAAGTGCACAGAAAAAAATATACCCTCCACATTATATCCGAACTAATGAGGGTTATTATTGTAACCAGAATCTGTAGATATCAGAGCACCAAAAGTGCATAGCAAAAAAAAAACCCTCCACATTATATCCGAACTAATGAGGGAAGTATACTAATGACTAAACTGCAGAAATTGCAAAGTAATTATAATAGAAATCTCAATTTAGCTAAAACTCCATATACGTAAGCAAAGATAAAACTAAAATAATGCTTGACGCCACCCACACGAATTTAAGGATAATACAGGAAAATAGCTACCATTGCCTAAATGGTGCGGCACATACACCTGTCAAAGCCACACCAACACCAAGCGGTGTGGCATGCACATGTGCACGCACCACAACGAGAGTAAGTGGCCATTGTGTACAATCTGGCAAAGGTATGCACTTCGCGGATTTAGTGATGGGGAGTGCAAAGTGGTACTATGGCTATAGATATAACTCAATCAGTTTGAATTGATTTCTCATGTTTATTTAAAAGACATGATAAGGTGGGAAGAAGCTACTGGTAAATATGAAATTTCTTTATACTGAAATAACATTAGCAAAGTGGTTGTTGTTTGAGATATTTTTTCATCACGTATATTCTCCCGCTTGTACAATAACTCTAGAAAAAAGTGCAGAGAACCAACAGCTAACTCTGCAGCTTAGCATACCTGAATTTTCACACAATGGGATAGTAGCTTATAACATACCCTATGCCTAGACATGTTAAAGGATCTGCCTGACTATGCCTAGACATGTTAAAGGATCTGCCTGCTGTTTCGCATCTGGAGATCTTTGAAATTGCTACCCATTTTGTAAAAAAACTTTCTCTTTCATGAAGGATTGGAGACCTAGTTGTACCTAAGGACACTATCAACAAACACCGTGAAGCATAAAGTGTGAACAGAGGGAGAGACACACCTGGGATCGAGCGTACACGCATCCTCGTGGATCAGAAACGAGGACAGGTGCAGAGGAAGATGAACCATAGCACCTATTTGAGAATGGAAATTGCTACACAACAGATCTCGCTTGGTTTGTGCTCCAACACCTGTTGCAGATGATAGCCTGAAACAAAGCACTACGAAGCTTACTCCATATCCCAGATACATGTAGAGCTACTATCAGTGGCATTATCAGTACAGATAATAAGAATCTAGAACAATACACCACACTAACACATAGGCAGGGCATCAGTCATTCTACATAGCAAAGGGAAAAGTATATTGCAATGAAGGTTTCATGTATGGTTCCCGCCATTGAACCACCAGCTATATACAGACAATATGTGACATTCTTAGCCAGGGAAACATAGTTAAAAACTATACATTTGAACGGTAAATCTTGAGTAAAGCTACAACCTTAAATTGATGGGACAAATCTCCTTCACCAGCAAGTCTAACAAAAGCTGATTTCTGGGCCATTTCTCCAGCCATCTCTGCAGGAAGATCATGAATCGAGTATCTAACAAAAGAAAAGATACTAACCAACTGCTTTTATGTACTAACTTGATAAAGCATGAGTAGGGGAGATGGGAGTGAGAGAGACTCACGTATATTCTAGAAACCTCATGCTTATTGTTGTTATAACTATTATAAAGACATTAAAAAAGCAATTACATGCATGTGCTCATTGCTGTTGTAATTATTAGAAAGCCATAACCATGTCCAAAGGCCATCCCCGCCCATAACCATATCCGAAGGTCATTCCCGCAATCTACGATACACTTGGGAATAAAGTGATTGCGCTCAAACATATCAGGGCAATAACTGGTCAGATGAAGGTATAACCAACTAATCTTAAGTATTTTTTTCTATTTTCATTGGCTCAAAAAACTTCAATGAAGGATAACTGGTAATTAAGCTGCAAAAGAGGTCAGACTGGTATTCAATATATAAAAGAAAGAACAAATATAAATTTGTGCATTTTTTCAGTGCTGCTTGTAAACCATGGTAATTTTTAATTTTTGTACAATAATCCACATTAGAATTCTTGCAAGGTAGAGAATGCCTTTTCAGAGGTCATCACAGTCCATGCACCTCTAACAATAGAAGTGGTCATGGGGCTAGCTGCTTGAAGAAAGGACACCACCAAACACAGATGCCATGCCTTGAGCAAAAGATGTGCAAAATCTCCGCCACCACTTGCAGCATGCTTCGCACGGCTAACTTCTTGAAGAAAGGACACCACCAAAAAGAGATGCGATGGCTTGAGCCAAAGCTCTGCAAAATCATCGCCACCACTTGCAGCGTGCTCCGCACTGGAAGTCGCCTTAGGCGACCTCGTCCTAGGGACCGCAACGGGAAGGCCGCAGGCATGGCCACTGCCCCCAATCCTATACCATAAGCAAGGATATTTATCAATCAAGCGCAAGATAGGTGAACAATTAAATAAAAGAGAACTAACCAATACATTCACACTCACAATTACCTAATCTGTTATTCAGCACTAAGAGTTAGGTAAATCATGTGTAGTAATTAAAGGATGGCCTTCTAAGATAAATTAAGGAGAAAATTAATTTTAATAATCGTCTAAATCTCACACCAAAAATGAGGTACAAATAGAGGAGGGAGCGACCTGGAACTAAGAAAGAAACGAAGCATGCTATGAGGGCATGTTCCTACGCGTTGGTGTCCTCATGTATGGTTTCATCTGTTCTTCCCTACAACGAATAGGGGCATGTGAACAGGAAAAAAAGTACATGAATTGATTAGCGTGAGATGGTTCCTTACCTGGAGAATCACTTGAGCGATGCACCTGGGCTTGGGCCCTAATATGGCATCGCGAGGACCTGCCCCTTCCTCTTCTTCGCCATTAGAAAGACCGGTGGCCGCCTCCATGAAGCTTCGCCATCAGAATAACATTTATAAATTCAGCAATCACACCACAACAAACTCGTAGTGCAAGTGCGTGGTAACATAAAGAAACCACGTCCACCCTTTTTACCGGACATGATGTTAGTACCATTCAGAAAATAGCGGTACCGCAAACTTGGCCAGAGCCGCGAACGCATGACTGACACCGTCCTCATCCGTCAAACCGAGGGCTCCATTATCCCCAGACCTACCTACTATCACCCCGCTGCAGAACTCAAGTCATCTGAATTTACAACAAAAGCTCTAACATTTGGTTTATATCTTTTTTAGGACTTGCGGTGCATTGGCGTGACAAATTCAGCCTAGATGATCTGGATGGAATTCAGCACCTCTGAATGCAGCTGATAGAAATATGTGGAATACAAAACCAACATGGATACTCTTCTAATTAATGGATAGATGAACCAGTTAAAATAAAATGTAGTACAGTAAGTCTTTCCCCAAACGTAAGGAGGCAATTTTGCATTTTGCAACAAAATACATATTACACCACGGATTGGGTAGTTACTTCCTATTTCTACATGTCTAACCCAAACAAGAAATCAGAGCTTAAAATAGAAGAGTTTAGAAACACAATCCAGCAACGTACTATGCGAGAGGGCTTTCTAACTTCCGGAATAGACCAGAAGACTCTACGAAAATAGAACACATAACAGTATAAGGCCACTGTTATTTGAAGTGTCATTGTAGATGGAAAATAATGAAGTGAAATATAGTTGAGCATGTAATTAAACTATGAGACAAAAGAACAATATTGCTGCTGTGTTCAGATGCAGTTGGCTATTGCTAGATAACTTTGTTGAGATGCAAAACGACCATATTACATCAGCATAATTATCCAAAAAAAGGCACGGCCATGCTTTATAGAAAATATTGAACATCGTTGCATATAAGAAGTGTAGGCATGGATGCAGATTTTCATGGACTAAAAGCGATTGTATTAACTTTATATGTACTCTAAGGTAACACATGTGTATAGAAACAAATCATGAAATACCTGCAAGTCCATCCAATGATGCATGGTACTTATCAGCGAGGCAGCAAAACAAGATAGAATCGATGCACCAACATAAAACCCAGCGATAAATTAGTTGTACCCTGTAAATCATGGAATAAATATTAGCTGGAAGATTTTCATTGTTCGGTCAATACTTGGACTCTCTGTAGCGGAAAGATTTTAAATCCAAATAATGTGAGCCACTACAACCATTGCAATTATACAATTAACTTCTTGGAGTTTATGACACCTACACCTATTCTAGCAAAGTATATTGCTCCGATATATAAATGGAAACTCCACTTGCTAAAACCATTTAGAAGGGAAGGTAAAATTGGACAGTGTAGATTTGCATATGTTCAGACGAAACTTCAGAGCACCATTTTTTTCGTTTCACACTTGATGTTGCTGTTTCCACTTGCTGAAACCACGGTTTTACCTTCAACAGCAGTTCCATGAACACTGACCTTCAACAGCAGTTATATGGTGAAACGAAAAAATGGCGCTCTGAAGTTGCTCTAAAGATATGCAAATATACACTGTCCAATTGTACCTTCCCTTTTAAATGGTAAGCTACTGCCAAGTGCTCTGGCCTGAGAATCCATCGTTGTATTTGACGGCCATTTAATGTAACTATTTGTAAACTGACGCAAGAATGAAATAATTTCAAGCATCTGATCGTTTCTGCCTTGAAAGAAATGCTAAATACACTTCCATCAAGAACTCACCTTAAATTCTCTTCAGGATTTTTATGGGACACACATGAAAACCTTGGAACGTAAATGATAGATATTACACAATACCATAATTCATTCAGATGTACCTGCACAAGCAACAGTGGAATAATTTTTAGAAACACGACAATTGGTAGCCTGTAGAAAGTAAGCATAATTACTGATCAACAAATTTCAAGTAAGAATCGCCTTTAATTTGTGTACTATCTCTTACTACAGAATATAAGCCCACCGTTACCAGAAGAACACAGAAGCACTAACTAAATATACAAAGGTTGAACTGACAGTGCGAGAAATTCATCAAAAATATACAAAAGACCAACAATGTTGTTTGAAACATGATATACCAGATAATAATACCATACAATTAACAGAAAATGAAGGATTATATCTCTAGGGATGAACACTGAATCTTCCTCCATACACAATTTCAATTAATATCTGTAATGTAATTGGAAAAAAAATACTTGTTTCAGTACATATTTATATGTAAAGCTGGTATAGGCAATTAGGCTATTTATACTACAATATAAGAAATAAAACATGCAGTTAAGTGTTATATTTATGAAAGAAGAAAATAGCATCGGATAATTCGTACTAAATGATTTGCCTAGAGATTTAGGTGCCAATAGAAAAATTAAAAATACGTATACCTCTGGGCTGCTTCTTGAAATCGAATTCAGTTAGCGAAAAGATACATACAAATACGCAGAGTAAGCAAATAAATAATCTACACAGAAACCACAATGAGCCAAGAAATTAGCTCCACAAAGAATTATATATCTCATATCCGTGACTCTACCTAACACTCCAATACCATAACACAATCTGACAGCCCAAGGAAAGATGAAAAAACCGAGATCCAAGAGGGAGATGAAGGCATATCTGTTGTCGATCCACTACAACAAGAAAAATCGGTTTATGAGAAGCATCACATCCTGCTGCAAAATAAGCAAAAAACTAAACCGTGAGGGAAGCATTGGAGATCTGCCGCACAAAGAAGGGGATCCGGAGAGAAGGTGGGGGACCTGGCTATTAGTGGATCGAGCTGCAGCCCAGATGAATCGATCCCCCGCATCTTTCCTCTGCTTCCTTGTGTGGACCTCCATGGTGGGCGTGAAAACTGGGAGAGGGAGGGACGTAGCAGAGCTCCAACTGCCGATTTCTGCATCGGTTCATCCCTTGCTGCCATGGCCGTGCCTCCTTCCCGCGGGGATGCTGCGGCCTGCAAGGGGCGTGGACGACCACCTCTGCTCTTCGTGGGGGGGGGGAGGGGAGATGGTGCGGTATGTGGCAGCTGAGACGGCAGCGAAGAGAGAGAGGAGGAGAATGGGCAGGAAGGGAAGGGGGCGCGGGATGGAGGAGGAGGGCGGAGGGCAGATGCGGGGATTGGGGAAAATTGGCTAGCCTTTGTCTCACTCATGACCAAGCAGCAGCCCATCACACAGCGCCACGTGGCCGAATCGGAAAGGAGAAAAATGAGTGGAACGCCCAGCCCTGGAGCGACACATGCGTATCGTGGATAGCTTAGAAATGCTCCATGGGAGTGCAACAATTATACCTTTAGATTCGACCTTGTTCGGTCGGCTCGTAAGATCAGCGAAAAATCAAGCTTCTCCGTGTGCACCACCCCACCAGATCGATCTTTACGTTGCAGACCAGTCACATCACGGCAAGGTGCACTGACTCATCATGGCAAGGTGTACTTGACTCATCACGGCAAGGTGCACTGACCAAAGAAGGCAACGTCAAAACAATCTAAGTTGTTGATCCCTGGAGATGTCTTGACTTGATCCGATCGGCCATATGAATCAGCAAACGAGAAAAAAAAGCTTCGGGTGATATACAATTGCAAGTTTTTATGTCAGCAGGAAGGAAGCTTCAATCTGGAAAAGATTCAACGAGTCATCTTAGGCGTTCAACCGGACAATCGCATATTCTTCGGGCTATCTCGATGAGCACACGAAAGATACAATGACGACTGATTTTCGTGCTCAAATACAATTTTAGATCGGAACAATCTCCGATTACTTCGCCGTGTACAGTCGCATGCTCGGGGGTTCGCCCGCCGTAAACCCGACAACGCGCAATCGCATCGCTCGGGGGCTCGCCCGCCGCGAACTCGAAGATTCACTCCTCTAGGATGATTACTTCGGCTGAACGCAGCACGGTTCCACTTCATTGGCTGCGTCCGCTTCATCGACTCCGTCAGTCGGAGGACCTGCTCTCATGTCGGCTCCGCCGTATCCGATAAAAAAAAGCTAAGTGTTTTCCTTTCAAAGGTCGATTATTATTTACTTTCGTCACGTCGGAATACTCGGGGGCTGCGCCATTACTTCGTTACCACAAATATACTCGGTTACTTGGTGAATTTCTTTTCTCCTGCTCTGGATATATCTTCCCCGGCTTAGTGAAATTATCTTCTTCGGCTCAGTGGATTCATCTTCTTCGGCTTATTGGATTTTGTCTTCGTCGGATTCATCTTATAAGGTTATGATTGGTTTTCTCTAATACAATAATACCCGACGCAGTTCCGGGTCAGTGGATTTATGAATATTACTTGGTTTATTTTCTTCGGATCAATGGATTCATCTTATATGGTCATCTTGGATTCATCTTCTATGGTTATTATGGGAACTATTTTCTTCGGATCAATGGATTCATCGTATATGGTCATCTTGGATTCATCTTCTATGGTTATTATGGGAACTATTTTCTTCGGGTCAATGGATTCATCTTATATGGTCATCTTGGATTCATCTTCTACGGTTATGACTGGATTTACTTTCTTCGGGTCAATGGATTCATCCTTTATGATATCAGCAGATTCATCTTCAATATATGCTTCATGGTTAATGGCGTAATCTTCAACGTGATTCATCTCAAAATACTTCATCTCGGACTTCATCTTCAATATTTCATCCTTAATGGCCTTCTTTCGGCGACACGGCTAATACTCGGGGGCTCGACAGCGACTCCGCCTCAAGTAACAACTGTGACATGGCGTCTAAGCAACAATCATGACATCACCCCAGCAGTGCTCGGGGGCTTGGCTATTTCTTCATCAATAATATGGCGGCATCCACTTTCGCTAATTGGGTGGTTTCTACTTCGGCTCAACTTTTTCGCTGCACTCGAAGACCTCATCGCGCATCGACTCCGTCGTGCCCAATAAGCTAAGTGTTCCTTTATTTCACATAAAGTTGATTATCATTTAATTTCGCCGCACCCGACGCTCGGGGGCTGCACGGCATATATTCACTTTACATATCATCAAATCCGAGCATCTAACACCGCATGCGAAAAATAGAGTCAAGGAAAAGATAGAAAAAGTTTGTTTATTTGTGCAGGAGATAGCAAATTTCAAAGTATATAAAAGAGCACCCGACGAAATTTTCTTCAAGAGAAAACCCGACAAAATCTTCTTCAGGAAGGAACCCAACGAAATCAAAAGAGCACCCGACAAAATCTTCTTCGAGGGAGGAACCCGACGAAATCAAAAGAGCACCCGACGAAATCTTCTTCAGGGAGGAACCCGATAAAATTGTGAGAGAACCCGACGAAATTTTCTTCAAAAGAGAACCCGATGAAATTTTATTCAGGGAGGACCCGAAGAATTACCTTTAAGAAGGTCCCGAAGAATTATCCTCAAGGAGTTGCCGAAGAATTATCCTCAAGGAGTTGCCGAAAAAATATCTTCAAGGGGGTGCCGAAGAATTATCTTCAAGGAGGTGCCGAAGAATTATCTTCAAGGAGTTGCCGAAGAATTATCCTCAAGGAGTTGCCGAAAAAATATCTTCAAGGGGTGCCGAAAAATTATCTTCAAGGAGGTGCCGAAGAATTATCTTCAAGGAGGTCCCGAAAAATTATCTTCAAGGAGGTCCCAAAAAATTATCTTCAAAGAGGTCCCGAAAAATTATCTTCAAGGAGGTCCCGAAAAAATATCTTCAAGAAGGTCCCGAAGAATTATCTTCAAAGAGAACCCGAAGAATTGTCCTCAAATAGGACCCGAAGAAATTTTCCTGAAGGAAGAACCCGAAGAATTGTCCTCAAATAGGACCCGAAGAAATTTTTCTGAAGGAGGAACCCGAAGAATTGTCCTCAAAGAGGACCCGAAGAATTGTCCTCAAGGAGGACCCGAAGAAATTTTCCTGAGGGAGGAACTCGATGAAATTATCATCAAGGAGAAACCAAAAAAAAAAAAAAAAAAAGAGAGTAGAAAAAAAGGAGGAAAAAAAAAGAGGATGGACAAATCTTCGGGTCCATTGACTCGTCATTTGTTCTGAGCAAGAGCATCGGCGATGTGCCTGACGACAATATAGAAGAACCAATATATTTGGCTGTCTCATCAAGCCCGAGAGAAAAATATAGAAGAACCCGCAAAATGGGTCATTGCATCAGCCGAACAAGGCACTCGACAATATATTCTCGAACGCCAAAGTTGCGATCAATTTCTGAATGCCGCAAATTTGCGAAGGTAAGACCCCGGATCCGTTCTGGCTGGGTGTGGCATCGCCGAAGACTGCGCTCTGCTACTTTTATCCGTATCAACGGATACGAAGAAAAATCCTAACGGACGCGTTAGGTACCCGATAAAATATGACTGGGACTCGACGGAATGGTAAGACCTTAAGCGGCACTCGTCGAGTTAACACCAGTATCCCGAGATCATGTCCGGGGACGTGATCTTGAAGTAGGTTTTTGCGGATTGCCACTAGAGCGAGTTAACTAGTACCTGATCCGTCAGATGAACTAGCCCCAATTACCATTATCCCTGTACAATATAGATATGGATGTCAAATAAAAATAGCAACGACCTGGAGTCGATAAAAAGAGGGGCTGCGCCAAGTTGTTTATTGAGTAGTACAACTCGAGCCTATGCCTAGGTGCAAGCACCTGCTCATAGGCTCGGGGGCTACTCTTATCGAGAGTATTGTTCACCCTCCCGATAAGAAAGAGGAAAAATTGTGGAGTCAATTGCAAGCAAGTTGAGCCTACACCCAAGTGCAAACACTTGGTTGTAGCCTCGGGGCTACTCCCATCGGGAGCGCTGGTCGCGCACCCGATAGAAAAATAACTTCGACGACATTTATGACAATCAAGGTTTGTAGGCTCAACTCGATTCTACGACTCGAGTGGAGCCTACTCCCATTGGGAGCACACGGATTTCATCAAATCCTCCAGAAATATAGTTAAGTTCTTTATCGAGTAGTAAAACTTGAGTCTATGCCAAAGTGCAAGCACTTTCCCATAGACTCGGGGGCTACTCCCATCGGGAGCGCTGCCGCGCACCCGATAATTTCGAGAATCGTCGACATCATCTACGCTACACATGATCTACGACATGGACCTCGCCTTGTATTTTCTTCGATTTCGAAGATGGATATGCTTGGAGTTTCTACGCAAGTCTTCGACTTCCCTATAAACTCGGGGGCTACTGACATGGGTATACCCTTCGGGTACCCATTATTAGTATACCTGGCTCGGCCCAATATGGAGAAGACCCAATATGGAGAAGGCCCAACAAGGCAACCCGAAGAAGTAGTCGACTAGGACTCTTGTAAAACCCTAGGCTGGTTGCATATATAAAGCTAGCCGGGGCACCCGAAATAGGGAGACCAACGAGATAGACAGAATATAGACAACATAGCTCCGCCTACGGCGGCACCCTGTAAACACATCTATGATCATATACTGGATTGCTAGCAGCACGTAGGGATCCTCCACCGAGGGGACCCGAAGCTGGGTACGTCGTGTGCCTAATCTCGCTCCCGGAATCTCCATCGTCGCTCTCTCCCGAAACCCAAGTCTACAATACGTAGGCATTGACGAGGTGATCCCTCGTCACCGACACCTTGGCAATCGCCGGCGCACCCGTCTCCAACGACGACCTGATCGACTACATCATCACCGGCCTCGGCAAGGCTTTCAACGCCATTGCTGGTCACCTTACTATGGGGAATCGCTCGGTGCCCTACGCCGAGTTCTACTCCGGCATCCTCTCGTTCGACTCCATGCAGGCCCAGCAGGCGCAGGACGACGAGTGGACTTCTGCGGCTCATGCCGCTTCCCGGGCCGACTCCTACTCCAACAACAGCCGGCCGCGTGTGCCAGACTACTCCTCCGTTCAGCCTGGCGGAGGGCGACCCTCTGGGACCTCTTACCCATAGGGCCAAGGCCGCAATGACCAGCCACGGCTCGGTGGCTATGGCAACAATGGTGGTAACCAGCCCAACGGCCAAAGCAACGGCCGCCGTGGCAAGAAGCGGCGTCCGCAGTGCCAACTCTGCGGATATTGGGGGCATGATGCGTTTGATTGCGAAACCGCTTCAATCAAGACTTCACTCGCCACAATAACAGCCGGCGTTCTGGCAACGCCGCCTCCATGACCTCCAACAACAATCTCCCGCCATGGCTGATGGATTCCGGGGCAACAGATCACATCACTAATGATCTTGAGCATCTCCACATGCACGAGCGTTACACCGGCAAGGATAATGTTCAAGTGGCTAACGGTAAAGGTTTGTCTATTTCCCATATTGGTCATTCTACTTTAGCCGGTTCATCTATCCAGTTGAAAAGTATACTCCACGTACCTGGAATTAGCCAGCACCTTCTTTCTGTGTACCGTCTTGTTGCTGATAATCTTGTCTTTGTGGAATTTCACCGTGACTTTTTCTTTGTTAAGGACAAGGCCACGAGGAGAATTCTTCTTCACGGTAGGAGTAAGGGGGGCCTATATCCAGTTCCGGTTAATCGAGCGTCATCTTCATCTTCATCTCGCCATGCTAGCTCCAGTGTCAAGGTCTCTCCATCCCGATGGCATCAGCGTCTTGGTCATCCGTCCAATAATATAGTTCAAACAATTGTTAAGAATCATAGCTTGCTCTGTGTTAGCTTCGAGACAAGTCTTCTTTTATTTGTGATGCATGTCGGTGTGGCAAGAGCCATCGGTTATCATATACTGCTTCTGAACGTGTTTCTACTATACCTCTTGAATTAATTCATTCGGATGTTTGGGGACCTGCTATTTCTTCTTCTGGTGGATATTCCTACTATGTTAGCTTTGTTGATGACTATTCTCGCTTCTGTTGGATATATCTCCTGAAACATAAGTCTGATGTCGAGCAAGTTTTCTATGCTTTCCAGGCTCATGTTGAACGTCTTCTCAATGGCAAAATCAAAGCTGTCCAGTCTGATTGGGGTGGTGAGTACCACCGCCTTCACCGCTATTTTCAGCGTGTTGGCATCTCTCATAGGGTGTCTTGTCCTCATACCTCTCAGCAGAACGGTGTTGCTGAACGCAAACACCGTCATCTTGTTGAAACTAGTCTCGCTCTCCTTGCTCACTCCTCCCTACCTCTGCGGTTCTGGGATGAAGCCTTCTTGACTGCATGTTATTTAATTAATCGCATGCCTACACCTGTCTTGAACAAGGAGACGCCTATGTTCCGGCTCCTTCACATCCAGCCTAACTATGATTTTCTTCGTATCTTCGGCTGTGCTTGCTGGCCTAGCCTCCGAAAATATAATGCACATAAGCTTGCTTTTCGTTCCAAACTTTGTGTGTTCTTAGGCTATAGTGCTATGCATAAGGGGTATAAGTGTTTAGATCGGTCTACTGGTCGCATCTACATATCTCGCGATGTCGTTTTTGATGAATCCGTTTTTCCCTATGCCACTCCTGGTTCTCAGATAGATATTCCCTCCTTATATGAGGCCATCACCTATCCGTCCCTCCGAACCGGCTACTAGTGACCATATGCGAAAATACGACTTGTCTTACCTTACTACCGACACTCCCGCTGTAGCCTACGTTGTCGATGTGCGAGTCCCGTCCGATTCTGCCGCTTCAGATGCTGGCATTGCTCCCGTGATCGACGTCCCCAGCATGCCTGCGATCGACGTGCATGGCATGGGCACGCCGTCCCATGCGCCTGGTCCGGCTACGTCGCGCCCCGCGCCCGCGCCCACGCCCGTATCGCAGTCATCAGCGGCCCCGCCTGCCTCGCCTGTGCCTGCCTCGCCTGGTGCCCCAGCTGCCTTGCCCACGACTGCTGATTTGCCTGGCGTGTCTTCGCCCGCTGACTCACCGGGTGCGCCCCCGTCTGGTCCGTCTGCGGCTGGTTCAGATGCTGCTCCTGCACCGGCTCACACTATGGTTACTCGTCATCGTGATAATACCCGTCGTGAGAAGGTTTACACTGACGGCACAGTCCGCTATGATGTGCGCCGTCGTGCCCTGTTTGCTGCTCCGTCCTCGCACCGTGATGCTCTCCGAGAACCTGCTTGGCGTTCTGCTATGGCTGATGAGTTCTCTGCTCTTTGTCAGACTCGCACTTGGGTTCTTGTGCCTCGTCCTCCTGGTGTCAATATTGTTGGGAGCAAATGGGTGTTCAAAACTAAACATAAGCCTGATGGTTCTATTGAAAAGCACAAGGCTTGCCTGGTTGCCCGTGGTTTTACTCAACATCATGGTCTGGATTACGGTGAAACTTTCAGTCATGTTGTCAAGCCCGCCACCGTTCGTCTGGTGCTTTCATTGGCAGTCTCTCGTGGCTGGGTTCTTCGCCAGGTTGATGTTAGCAATGCTTTTCTTCACGGCTATCTGCAAGAGGATGTGTACATGCAGCAGCCGCCAGGTTTTGAGGATGCTCGTTTTCCCTCCCATGTATGCAAGCTTCAACGTGCGCTTTATGGTCTGAAGCAGTCACCCCGTGCTTGGTATGCTCGCCTGAGTTCTCGTTTGTTTCAGCTGGGGTTTACCTCGTCCAAGGCCGACACGTCCCTGTTTGTGTTCTCTCAGGGTCCGGTTCACATCTACATGCTTGTGTATGTTGATGACATTGTCATTGCTAGCTCCAGTTCTGCCGCTGTTGACAAGCTCGTTCAAGCCCTCTCCGACACGTTTCCTATCAAGGATCTTGGTCCTCTTGAGTATTTTCTTGGTCTTGAAGCTTCTCGCAATTCTGGGGCATGACGTTGACTCAGCGCAAGTATGCGCTTGATCTCCTACATAAAGTTGGGATGGAGAATTGCAAGCCCACTTCTACGCCACTTGTGACGACGAACGTCTGTCTCGTGATACTGGTACATTGTTAGGTACCAAAGATTCTTTCCGGTACCGTAGCATTGTTGGTGGTCTGCAGTATTTGACTCTCACTCGCCCGGATATTTCTTTTGTTGTCAACAAACTGTGTCAGTTTTTGTCTCAGCCCACCGAGGTACATTGGGAAGCGGTGAAGCGTATTCTGAGATATGTCAAAGGCACCTTGGACACATGGCTGAAGTTTCGCAAATCCTCAGCTATGGGTATTAGTATATTTACAGATGCTGACTTGGCAGGTGATGTTGATGACCGTCGCTCCACTGGTGGGTATGCAATTTTTGTTGGACCTAACCTTGTGTCATGGAGCTCTAAGAAATAGCCTACTGTCTCAAGGTCCAGTACAGAGGCAGAGTATAAGGCACTTGCAAATGTTGCCGCTGAAGCTATGTGGGTAGAATCGATACTCCAAGAACTTGGTGTTCCTCGGCAGCATACACCCATATTGTGGTGTGACAATTTAGGGGCAACTTATCTTACAACGAATCCGGTGTTCCATGCTAGGACCAAGCACATTGAAATTGATTTTCATTTTGTGCGCGAGCGGGTTGCTGATGGCGCTTTGAAGATAAGGTTTATCTCTTCTGAGGATCAATTGGCTGATGTTTTTACAAAACCAGCTACTAGACAAATGTTACATCGTTTTAGTACCAATCTAAATCTTGTATCCAATAGTTTAGATTGAGGGGGTGTGTTAACAATAAGGTATCCGTGAGCTGTACGTATTGTACACAGCCCGGATTGTATTGTATTCCTGTACGGACTCTTTCCGTATGCATATAAATATAAGATCCTGAGGGGTAGCAGCACTACCCCGAAAACCCTAATTCAATCTGTGCGTACTGCCTGGTTTTGCCACAATAAGTATCGAGTTTGGTAAACAGAACATCGTGTGTGCCATCAAGATACCTACAGTTTACAACCATGAAATTCTTGGTTCAAAATGGTGTATTTTGTGTTGAATTGATCGATTTTCTTGATAATGACCTTGAAATTGTGCACTGGTTGAATATTCTACTTGTTGTTAATGTGGATTAAGGAGGTCATCCATGTCGCCAAACATATCATTATCAGTTGTGACCATTTGATTATGATCTTGTGCTACTTGTTGCGAGCAGTCGATGTTGTCATTATTGAGTTGAGAAGAGTATTTGCTCAAGAGCCACCGGAACATTTTTCACTTCTATCGATATGTAGTTGAACATCATTGAGAAAACATTGTTGGATGAAACTATATGTATCTGAACTTGGGCCACGGATCAAGCATAACAGGATTGTGGGTGCCTTGTATGAGTCAAACAAATAATTATTAACTTTCCTTTCATGTCAATAACGATCAGCCCAAGATCAACATCAAAGGCTTCATTTTCCAGGTCTCGTGAAACTAGAGACTTGACGTAGGTTATGGCGGACCCGGTATTATCATGGTTGCATCTTAGAAGCCCTTAAAAACACCTTGAAGGAACTAGTTTTTTTACCAATCTTGAAAAGATAGCATACGTGTATTTCGAACCTTGCGTGACTAATAGCATCTCCAAGGAAGGTTCCAATATGTAGTTGAGCACCATTCACAAAACATTGTTAGACGAACCTTTGTGTATTTGAACTTGAGCCACAAATCAAGCATAACCGGGAGCTGCAAGTGGCTTGTACGAGTCAAACCAATAACTATTAAATTTCCATTTATGCCAATGACGATCAATCCAAGATTAACATTAGATGCTTTATTTTCCATGTCTCGTGAAAGTAAAGATTTCCCGTAGGTTATGGTGAACCCGATATTATATGGTTGCATCGTAGAAGCCCTTGAACACCTTGAAGGAACTTGTCTTTTTACCAATCTTGAAAAGGTGGTATACGTGTAATTCAAATCTTGCATGACTAAGAGCATATTCAAGGAAGGCCCAGATTGCCCATCATCCCCATCAGTCCATTGGGGGTCCTTACAAAAACAACCTCCAAGGCATCCCCCATGGTACAGTTTTTTTACCCAAAAGTGTCTAGCCCCAAGCTCGTCCCAACTTCTGGCGGCTGGCCTAGGGTGTGTGGACGTATTCGAACACAAGTGACCCACTAATAGAGCAACAGAGCCACCCACCTTTATTTCATGTTCTCAAAAAAAAACCCACCATTATTTCTCATCTCTCTCCCCCAATTTCTCTCACCCTGACTCGAATGCAACAGCGAGCGGTCACACCTCGACCACATGCATCCATGGAGGATTTACTCAAGTAGAGGGTGGGGACTCTATTCTTCCCGCGTGCATTACGGGAGCTAGGCCATAAGGAGGGGTTTCATGGACTCACCAAAATGCATACCAATAAAAAGTATTGCTTTATTTTTAGAATTTCAATTAATATTAAAAATATCAGGTTTCAATTTACATGTATATAATACTTTCATAGTGTGAATAAATACGAACCCGTGAAAAAACATTATTTTAATCAATGGGCATATTTTGTTCTGTGAGTATCGTTAGCATACTTTTCAAAACCGTTGATATGTTTCTAGACTTCTTGGAAGCTATGAATATTTTGTTAAACATTAATATTATTACACATAAAAGAAACAAAAGATGAAAATAAATAATAAGACATAAATAGAAAATTAAAAGATAAATAAGGAAAAATAAACAGAAACATAAAGTAAAATAAAAAAATAAGAGAAAAGGGATAGGAATAAAAAAAGGTAAAAGTATATATGGCAACCGGCTGCAGCTACAACCTGTTAGTCCTTGCGCGAGCCTTTGTCCCTGTCCACATGCACCCCCAACCATCTCGCCTACTCGCTCCTTCCACGGGGTGGTGCCACTGCACTCTCTCCGTCTACAAGCGATGCCAACCAGGACCCGCCCACCTCCTGGTGCAGACCCTGCCCCGCGCCTCCTTGTTCCATGATGTCGGCAGATGCATGTAAAATGTATCCATGAACTTTGATATATATGAAATGATACTTTATGATATGTGCATGATATGTGAGGTTCCCTAGTTGTTTTACATGGATTTTTGGGGGATTGCAACAAATTCCCTTTCACTGGTTTTTGACGCTACAATGCAAGAAACCCGTGGTATTCTCATTGCCATGCTAAAAAATGAGCAAGACATTGAATTTACAGACCATGAAATAAAGCTGCAGTTCTATGGAATTCAGTTAAAAGAAGACTTGGACAATCAGTTGATACTACATGGAGATTTGACCTACACACTATGATCTCACCTCAGGACCTGAGCAATGTGGAAATCCCTTTTTCACATGAGGAGATAGATAATATTATAAAGCACATGACAAATGACAAAGCCCCAGGCCCAGACGGTTTCAATGGTCTTTTTATGAAAAAAATCTGGAATATTATGAAGCATCAGTTCTATAATATGTGCAATAAATTCTATGAGAAAAACCTGGATCTTAGCAGTATCAATACTGCATACATTACCCTAATACCAAAAAATAGCTGCCCTATATGCCCTTCAGATTTTAGATCAATCTCTCTTGTTACTATGGCACTAAAGGTTTTGACAAAATTGATTGCTAACAGTACATGATGTCATTATTCCATTGGTTCATAATAATCAATATGGATTCATCAAAAGCAGAACAATACAAGACTGTTTAGCATGGGCATTTGAATATCTTTATATCTGCCACAAGTCCCAAAAATATGTTATTATTATCAAACTAGATTTTGAAAAAGCGTTTGATCTTGTAGAATACAGTGCTATTCTCACTATGCTCAGACACATGGGTTTTGGAGAAAAATTCATATCTTGGATTTACAATATTCCCACAACTCCTTCCACTTCCATAATTCTCAATGGAGTACCCGGCAAAAGTATCAAATGCAAGAGGGGAGTGAGGCAAGGTGACCCATTGTCACCACTTTTATTTGTGTCCACAGCTAAATTACTTCAAATCATTATCAACCACGCATGGGAAAATAATATCATTTCTCTACCCATAGATGAATCATATAGTCATGAGTTATCCTCTATTGCAAAATGCAGACGATACACTACTTATCATGCCAGCTGATCCAGCCCAGATCATGGAACTCAAACAGCCGCTCAAGGATTTTACTAATGCCACAAGCCTTAAAATAAACTACCATAAATCCTCTATGGTACCAATCAATATTTCAGATGAGAGATGCAACGCGTTAGCTGTGTTATTTGGCTGTAAGAAGGAATCTATGCCATTTACATACTTAGGATAACCTATGGGAACTACCAAGCCTACCATTGATGACCTAACACCCATGGTTTTCATTATGTGTGCCTTAAAAGTACACTACACACACTTGGATCATATTGAAAAATCAATCAGAACGTTCCTTTGGCATGGGAGAGATATTGAGAAGAGTTGCAAAGGAAAATGTTTGGTCAAATGGGATAAAGTTTGTAGGACAAAACAGGCAGGTAGTTTGGGCATAATAAATCTGAGAGAACACAATATAAGGCACTCATGATTAAAAACCTCTTCAAGTTCTACAATTCTCAGGACATACCTTGGGTGAATCTTTTATGGAGAGCATACTACAATGAAGGTTTATCCAATATATCTAGGAGAAACATAGGTTCTTTTTGGTGGAAAAATTGTCTATCACATCTACAGGTATTCAAACAACTTACCTCATGTACACCACACTCACGAAACACCATTCTTCTCTGGTCTGACAAATGGGATGATACTATGTTGCTTGAGAGTTTACCTCAATTATACTCTTCTGCAAAGAATAAAAATATTACCTTACAGCAAGTCAAGCATCTGAATCTGGATGAACTGTATGAACAATTTCAGCTGCCCCTCTCATTAGTTGTTGTAGATAAAATTAATAGCCTACACGTTGCCATCAACTCTATCACGGATAGCAACACCACACATGACAAATGGAGTCTTACAGGTGGAGAAGACAATTTTTCTACCAAGAAAGTGTATGCTGCACTGGTTAAAGCACCACCTGCACCAAAACCCTTGAAATGGATCTGGAATCACCTTGTTTACTGAAACACAAATTCTTTTTTTGGCTCCTTTTGCAAGACAGACTTAATACAAGAGATCTACTATCCAGAAAAAGTACCAGTTGGAATCCAAGAAATGTGTTTTATGTATGGAAGATGCAGATGAAACACTCATCCATTTATTCTTCTCATGTGACCTCAGTCAGGTGATCTGGTGGAAAAGAGGGGAAGAATGGAACACTAATCTCCAACTCATCGGCATGCTCTTGGATACATTTAACAGATAGGCCAACCCTTTCTTTAAAATAGCCATGATTGATGGCTGTTGGAGCATTTGGAACCACAGAAATAAAATTATATTTGACAATGAGTAGAGATATGTAGAGAGCTGTCAGTTTTTTCAAAGCAACAATTCAGGAGATAAGGCACAGGGTTAAACCAAGTCTAAAGGAAGGAATGCAAGCTTGGATCGACACTTTGTAATCTTGTATATAGTTAACCTGTTTTCATTTCTCATTTAGTTTCTTCTTCTTTTTGTCTTTTCCCAACCATTGTAAATAACCAGGCCATATTTTGGGCACTATATATGAAAATGACGCAGTGGGGGTCTTCCCCACTGTATTTTGCGTAAAAAAAAGAAACCCATGGTACGAGTATTTTGAGTTTCACAGACCTTACACACATCAAATTGAGCTAGATTTTTTGAAGCGTCAGTTTTCTTGGATTTATCAGAGCATGAGGAAAATAAGTGCACCAGGACGCATTTGGGCCGCGAGAGAGGACCCACAATGATGCCTCCCGTAGCCCACGCCATGGGCCCACCTCAGGCCTCGGGCAACCTTTTGCCCTAGTTTCAACGCCATACAATGAATTCTTCCCTAAAACGCCTATATATATGATGCCATTCGTAGGTTCACAAAGCTATCAACAAATTAAAACACGAACAAAGTAGCTCTGCGGATATTGAGAGGGGAAACACAGTCGGAGTCGCCCCCGGTTGCTCCTCTGCCTCCATCTGCTGGAATTTTGGGCATTTGTCCTTTGGCCCATGGCCCATTATCAAATTCTGAAACTCACATGGCTCATTCCAAAAATCATTGGAAGCACTTGTGGGGGCTGAAGTTTAGTCCCACATTGCTAGTTGGAAGAGAGTTGGAGTGGTATATAAGGTGGGCTGTTCTAGTCCTAGTAAGTGAGTGAGAAGAGAGAGAGCCCTCGCACACTCCTCCTCCTCCGCCGCCCGCCTCGTCACGACGCGCCGCGGGTTGCGGGAATCTCGCCGAGCCGAGCTTATCTTTTTGCTGATTGGGAAATTAATTGTGTAATCAATTTTGAGTTATTAACGGACACGTTACTCAGCCGTTCCTTATGGTTTTTCTAGATCGTGGCTGTGCCGACTCGGACGTGGGCTGCGCCCCACGACCTTCCCGAACCGCACTACATAAGACACTATGCAACCCTAGCTGCCTAGATGATGTCTACGGGTGCTTCTATTCTTGTAGACAGTGTTGGGCCTCCAAGAGCAGAGGTTTGTAGAACAGCAGCAAGTTTCCCTTAAGTGGATCACCCAAGGTTTATCGAACTCAGGGAGGAAGAGGTCAAAGATATCCCTCTCATGCAACCCTGCAACCACAAAGCAAGAAGTCTCTTGTGTCCCCAACACACCTAATAGGTGCACTAGTTCGGCGAAGAGATAGTGAAATACAGGTGGTATGAATAAATGCGAGCAGTAGCAACGGCACTAGAAAAGTGCTTTGCTGTCCAGGACTGGTGTGTGGTTGATGGTGGTAATATTGCAGGAAGTATAGATGCAGTGAAACAGTAAACAAACAGCGATAGCAGTATTTAGGAACAAGGCCTAGGGATCATACTTTCACTAGTGGACACTCTCAACAATGATCACATAATAGAATAAATAGATAGATGCTAGATGATGGCGTGTAACTCACACGTTCATTGGTAACCCCAAGAGGAAGGTATGATGCGCACAGTAGCAAGTTTTCCCTCAGAAAGAAACCAAGGTTTATCGAACCAGGAGGAGCCAAGAAGCACGTTGAAGGTTGATGGCGGCGGGATGTAGTGCGGTGCAACACCAGGGATTCCGGCGCCAACGTGGAACCTGCACAACACAACCAAAGTACTTTGCCCCAACGAAACAAGTGAGGTTGTCAATCTCACCGGCTTGCCGTAACAAAGGATTAACCGTATTGTGTGGAAGATGATTGTTTGCAGAGAAAACAGTAAAACAAGTATTGCGAGCAGATTTGTATTTCAGTATTAAAGAATGGACCGGGGT
Organism: Lolium rigidum; assembly: GCF_022539505.1. NCBI lineage: Eukaryota > Viridiplantae > Streptophyta > Magnoliopsida > Poales > Poaceae > Lolium > Lolium rigidum. The sequence continues at coordinate 200,327,860 of NC_061509.1, forward strand.
CCACAGTTCACTAGAGGTGTCTCTCCCATAAGATAAAAGCATGTTGGGTGAACAAATTACGGTCGGGCAATTGACAAATAGAGAGGGCATAACAATGCACATACATGTCATGATAAGTACAGTGAGATTTAATTGGGCATTACGACAAAGTACATAGACCGCCATCCAACCGCATCTATGCCTAAAAAGTCCACCTTCGAGGTTATCGTCCGAACCCCTTCCAGTATTAAGTTGCAAAGCAACAGACAATTGCATTAAGTATGGTGCGTAATGTAATCAATAACTACATCCTCGGACATAGCATCAATGTTTTATCCCTAGTGGCAACAGCACAACACAACCTTAGAACTTTCTGTCACTCGTCCCGAGTGTCAATGCAGGCATGAACCCACTATCGAGCATAAATACTCCCTCTTGGAGTTAAGAGCAAAAACTTGGCCGAGCCTCTACTAATAACGGAGAGCATGCAAGATCATAAACAACACATATGCAATAACTTGATAATTAACATAACATGGTATTCTCTATCCATCGGATCCCGACAAACACAACATAGAGTATTACGGATAGATGATCTTGATCATGTTAGGCAGCTCACAAGATCCAACAATAAAGCACAATGAGGAGAAGACAACCATCTAGCTACTGCTATGGACCCATAGTCCAGGGGTGAACTACTCACTCATCACTCCGGAGGCGACCATGGCGGTGTAGAGTCCTCCGGGAGATGAATCCCCTCTCCGGCGGGGTGCCGGAGGAGATCTCCGAATCCCCGAGATGGGATTGGCGGCGGCGGCGTCTCTGGAAGGTTTTCCGTATCGTGGTTTTTCGCATCAGGGGTTTCGCGACGGAGGCTTTAAGTAGGCGAAAAGGCAGAGTCGGAGGGCTGACGAGGGGCCCACACCACAGGGCGGCGCGAGCCCCTCCTTGGCCGCGCCGCCTTGTGGTCTGGCCACCTCGTGGCCCCACTTCGTATGCTCTTCGGTCTTCTGGAAGGTTCGTGGCAAAATAGGACCCTGGGTCTTGATTTCTTCCAATTCCGAGAATATTTCGTTACTAGGATTTCTGAAACCAAAAACAGCAGAAAACAGCAATCGGCACTTCGGCATCTTGTTAATAGGTTAGTTCCAGAAAATGCACGAATATGACATAAAGTGTGCATAAAACATGTAGGTATCATCAATAATATGGCATGGAACATAAGAAATTATCGATACGTCGGAGACGTATCACTAGACTCTAGACCCTCTTGTTGGATGATGAACACCACTAACTGTGTAGGATTACACGAACCCTCAATGCCGGAGTTAACAAGCTCCACAATATTCAATGTTCATGTTTAAGTAACCTTAGAGTGCATGACAGATCAACATAACCAAACCAAGTACTAACATAGCATGCACACTCGTCACCTTCACACTACGAAAGGAGGAATAGATCACATCAATACTATCATAGCAATAGTTAACTTCATAATCTACAAGAGATCATAATCATAGCCTACGCCAAGTACTACACGATGCACACACTCGTCACCATTACACCGTGCAGGAGGAATAAACTACTTTAATAACATCACTAGAGTAGCACACAGATATATTGTGATACAAAACACATTGCAATCATAAAGAGATATAAATAAGCACTTCACTATGCCATTCATAACAGTGAATAAGTATTCCGTGAAATATAGCCTAAGAGACCCACACGGTGCACACACCGTCACCTTTACACACGTGGGACAAGGAGTCTCCGGAGATCACATAAGTAAAATCCACTTGACTAGCATAATGACATCTAGATTACAAGCATCATCATATGAATCTCAATCATGTAAGGCAGCTCATGAGATTATTGTATTGAAGCACATAGGAGAGAGATTAACCACATAGCTACCGGTACAGCCCCGAGCCTCGATGGAGAACTACTCCCTCCTCATGGGAGACAGCAGCGTTGATGAAGATGGCGGTGGTGTCGATGGAGGAGCCTTCCGGGGCACTTCCCCGTCCCGGCGGCGTGCCGGAACGAGACTCCTGTCCCCCGGATCTTGGCTTCGCGATGGCGGCGGCTCTGGAAGGTTTTCTCTGGTTTCGTCGAATGTGATAGGGTTTTCGCGACGGAGACCTTAAGTAGGCGGAAGGGCAGCCTCGGAGGGGTCCTGGTGGGACCACACACTAGGCCGGTGCAGCCAGGGCTTGGGCCGCGCCGCCCTACTGTGTCCCCACCTCGTGGCCCCACTTCGTTTCCCCTCCGGACTTCTGGAAGCTTCGTGGAAAAATAGGACCCTGGGCGTTGATTTCGTCCAATTCCGAGAATATTTCCTTACTAGGATTTCTGAAACCAAAAACAGCAGAAAACGACGAACGGCCCTTCGGCATCTCGTCAATAGGTTAGTTCCGGAAAACGCATAATAATGACATAAAGTATGCATAAAACCTGTAGATATCATCAATAATGTGGCATGGAACATAAGAAATTATCGATACGTCGGAGACGTATCAGCATCCCCAAGCTTAATTCCTGCTCGTCCCGAGCAGGTAAACGATAACAAAGATAATTTCTGGAGTGACATGCCATCATAACCTTGATCATACTATTGTAAACACATGTAATGAATGCAGCGATCAAAACAATGGTAATGACATGAGTAAACAACTGAATCATAAAGCAAAGACTTTTTATGAATAGTACTTTCAAGACAAGCATCAATAAGTCTTGCATAAGAGTTAGCTCATAAAGCAATAAATTCATAGTAAAGGCATTGAAGCAACACAAAGGAAGATTAAGTTTCAGCGGTTGCTTTCAACTTGTAACATGTGTATCTCATGGATAATTGTCAATGTAAAGTAATATAACAAGTGCAATATGCAAGTATGTAGGAATCAATGCACAGTTCACACAAGTGTTTGCTTCTTGAGGTGGAGAGAAATAGGTGAACTGACTCAACATAAAAGTAAAAGAATGGTCCTTCAAAGAGGAAAGCATCGATTGCTATATTTGTGCTAGAGCTTTTATTTTGAAAACATGAAACAATTTTGTCAATGGTGGTAATAAAGCATATGTGTTATGTAAATTATATCTTACAAGTTGCAAGCCTCATGCATAGTATACTAATAGTGCCCGCACCTTGTCCTAATTAGCTTGGATTACCGGGATTATCATCGCAATACACATGTTTTAACCAAGTGTCGCAAAGGGGTACCTCTATGCCGCCTGTACAAAGGTCTAAGGAGAAAGCTCGCATTGGATTTCTCGCTTTTGATTATTCTCAACTTAGACATCCATACCGGGACAACATAGACAATAGATAATGGACTCCTCTTTAATGCATAAGCATGTAGCAACAATTAATGTTCTCATATGAGATTGAGGATATATGTCCAAAACTGAAACTTCCACCATGGATCATGGCTTTAGTTAGCGGCCCAATGTTCTTCTCTAACATTATGCATGCTCTAACCATTAAATGAGTGGTAAATCTCCCTTACTTCAGACAAGACGGACATGCATAGCAACTCACATGATATTCAACAAAGAGTAGTTGATGGCGTCCCCAGGAACATGGTTATCTCACAACAAACAACTTAATAAGAGATAAAGTGCATAAGTACATATTCAATACCACAATAGTTTTTAAGCTATTTGTCCCATGAGCTATATATTGCAAAGGTAAAGAATGGAAATTTTAAAGGTAGCACACAAGCAATTTACTTTGGAATGACGGAGAAATACCATGTAGTAGGTAGGTATGGTGGACACAAATGGCATATTGGTTGGCTCAAGGATTTTGGATGCATGAGAAGTATTCCCTCTCGATACAAGGTTTAGGCTAGCAAGGTTATTTGAAACAAACACAAGGATGAACCGGTGCAGCAAAACTCACATAAAAGACATATTGTAAACATTATAAGACTCTACACCGTCTTCCTTGTTGTTCAAACTCTTTACTAGAAATTATCTAGACCTTAGAGAGACCAATCATGCAAACCAAATTTTAACAAGCTCTATGTATTTCTTCACTAATAGGTGCAAAGTATATGAATCAAGAGCTTAAACATGAGCACAACAATTGCCAAGTAACAAATTATTCAAGACATTATACCAATTACCACATGAAGCATTTTCTGTTTCCAACCATATAACAATTAACGAAGCAGTTTCAACCTTCGCCATGAACATTAAAAGCTAAGAACACATGTGTTCATATGAACCAGCGGAGCGTGTCTCTCTCCCACACAAGAATTTATTCAAACAAAAACAAAAACAAAAACAAACAGACGCTCCAAGTAAAGTACGTACATAAGATGTGACCGAATAAAAATATAGTTTCAAGAGAAGAAATCTGATAAGTTGTCGATGAAGAAGGGGATGCCTTGGGCATCCCCAAGCTTAGATGCTTGAGTCTTCTTGAAATATGCAGGGATGAACCACGGGGGCATCCCCAAGCTTAGAGCTTTCACTCTTCTTGATCATAGTATATCATCCTCCTCTCTTGACCCTTGAAAACTTCCTCCACACCAAACTCAAAACAAACTCATTAGAGGGTTAGTGCATAATAAAAAATTCATATGTTCAGAGGTTACACAATCATTCTTAACACTTCTGGACATTGCTCAAAACTACTGGAAGGTAATGGAACAAAGAAATCCACCCAACACAGCGAAAGAAGCAATGCAAAATAAAAAGGCAGAATCTGTCAAAACAGAACAGTCCGTAAAGACTAATTTTATTGAGGCACCAGAATTGCTCAGATGAAAATGCCCAAATTGAATGAAAGTTGCGTACATATCTGAGGATCACTCACGTAAACTGGCATAATTTTCTGAGTTGCCTACAGAGAATTAGGCCCAGATTCGTGACAGCAAGAAATCTGTTTCTGCGCAGTAATCCAAATCTAGTATGAACCTTACTATCAACGACTTTACTTGGCACAACTAGGCACAAAAATAAGATAAGGAGAGGTTGCTACAGTAGTAACAACTTCCAAGATACAAATATAAAATAGAGGTACTGTAACAAAATAAACACATGGGTTATCTTCCAAGAAGTTCTTTCTTTATAGCCATTAAGATGGGCTCAACAGTTTTAATGATGCACTCGCAAGAAATAGTAGTTGAAGCAAAAGAGAGCATCAAGAGGCAAATTCAAAACAACTTTAAGCCTAACATGCTTCCTATGCATAGGAATCTTTTAAATAAACAAGTTCATGAGGAGCAAAGTAACAAGCATAGGAAGATAGAACAAGTGTAGCTTCAAAAATTTCAGCACATAGAGAGGCATTTTAGTAACATCAAAATTTCTACAACCATATTTTCCTCTCTCATAATAACTTTCAGTAACATCATTGATGAAATCCACAATATACCCATCACTTAAAACATTCTTATCATGGTTCATATGTATAGAAGTATCATTAATTTTGACATAAGAAGAATTCTTCTCATTAATAGTAATTGGAGCAGGATTATCAAGAATTTGAACATGGTAAACAAGTTGCATATTAAGGGAATTGTTTTTGGCAATCCAATCATAACTATGACAAGTTTCATAAGGATAGTTATAACTTATATCATATCATTCTTTATAATAATCATCAAAGGTCGGAGGCATAATGTCGTCATAAGAAATAGAATAGTTATCTTTCACAGTAGGTTCATCCGTGACCGTACCATCATTGTTGCAAGAAGGAGATGTATCAAACACATAATGATCAGTAGCAAAAGGATTTTCAAACACCTCTTCCCCAAGCTTAGAGTTTTCTATATCATTATGGGAGGAAGCATGGATAGCACTGATATTATGGCAATTATTATCATCATTATTTTCAGAATTAGTTTCCCAGAGATTTGCAATATCAAAAGTAGTGTGCTCTTTCAAATCATGATCACTAATGTAGGTAAAGGGCATAGGAAGATCATTGTACTCAGATTCATTATCATAATAATCATTAGGAGCAACATACTTACGGTTACCTAGCGTTATCTCATTCACGCGGGGATATGCCGTTACCTCTTTCTCTTTATTCTCCTTCTTCTTCTTCTTCTTCTTCTTCTTTGTTCCCCTCTTCTTCTTCTCTTCCTTCTCCTCGTTCCCTTCTTTAGGAGGAAGAGGCTTGAAGGGTGGCTTGTCCGCATAACCTGATTTACTTTCAGAAACAATAGAAGAAACTTGGGAGGATTCCTCTTTTTCATTAATTAGTTCAAAACACACAGCGGTCCTATCATATTTTGGCAAGGTGTCATCTTCTAAAATATTTTGTATGTAAGTATTTGTATGGCTATTATCAATGCAATAAGAAAAACACCAATGCATGACATCATCAATATCAAGATCACTCATATGTAACAAAGAGAATTTTCTTGATAGCTCTTCACACCACAAAAATAAAGCAAGTTCATCATGCTGATTAGGAGTAATTTCATCATCACAATACAAATTTGCAGCACTCATGGGGTTCAAATTATCATTGGAGGAGCATTGAAAATTAAAATGTCCCACTCCATGGCAAAGTTCACAAATAAAAGGATAGAGGGCACAAACTTTTTTACCAAGATCATCTAGAGCCCTAAACCACTTTCTAGTTTTCTCATTAATATGATGGATGCAATATTCATCTTTGATTTGATTAATTCCACAAGGTCCATGCATTCCACAAAAATTAACATGCTTATAGGAAATAGCATTCTTAGGAGTTTGAGCATGCTTATTGCAATCATTAACAACAATTTCATTCTTCATGCAAGCCTCTTAAAAAGGTTCATGATACTTATCGAAATTCTTCTTAGGCAATTCAAAATGAGAAGCAAAGGCTTTATAAAGATTTGCAGCAACTTGAGAGTCAAGACCATAAGTAGCGCTCATATTTCGAAATTTATCAGTATCCATAAAAGCTTCAATGCATTCATAATCATAATTTATACCTGACTCTTTACCTTCGTTGTTCTCCCATCCTTCAGTGTTCTCCTGAATCCGATCAAGAAGATCCCACCTAGCTTCAACCTCTTTGTTTGTGAAAGATCCCTCCGAACAGGCATCCAGATAGTCCTTGTGATGTCCTGAAAGCCTTGCATAAAAATTATTAATAATAACATTGCGGGGGAGCTCATGAATGGGACATTTGAGCATTAGTGACTTCAATCTCCCCCATGCTTGAGAAATACTCTCTCCATCACGAGGATAAAAGTTATAAATGTAATTCCTATCAATATGCACTTCATGAGGAGGATAAAATTTAGAATAAAAGAGAGATACAATTTCCTCCCAACCAAGAGAATGACTATTCTTCAACAATTTATACCAATGCGCCGCTTTACCGGACAATGAAACGAGAGAATAGCTTCTTCCTCACTTCATCCATAGAGATACCTGCACACTTGAATAACCCGCATAATTCATGCAAAAACAGTAAATGATCTCCAGGATGGACAGGTTCCATCCCCTTCATAGCGGTTATCCATAACACGTTCAAGAATTTTCATAGGTATTTTATACGGAATACTTTCAGCAGGTGGATTTAAAATATCAGAAGCATTATTAGAGTTATCGCATATGGGAGATAAAGCATTATCAGAGCAAAATATTTCTTCCAAAGCTGAGGAGCAAAAAAATATATTTTTATATAAACTAGCTTCCCCAAGCTTAGACTTCTCCATAGCATTAGCAGTAATTGCATTCATACTAATAACATTGCTACTATCATGTAGATAAGGTTCCATAGGTTTTTTAATTTTCGCATCAAACAATTCATATCTTAACTCAGGAAATAGATTAAAAAGCTCATTGTTGTTTTCCATTATGCCTAACTAGTGAAAAATAAAAACAAGAAACAAAAAAGATGCAATTGTAGGATCTAAAGGAAATAGCTTCGAGCACTCACACAATGGCGCCAGAAGAGTACTTTTACCTGGGACCGGAGTATGAGTGCCTTTTACCTTTCCTCCCCGGCAACGGCGCCAGAAAAGTGCTTGATGTCTACGGGTGCTTCTATTCTTGTAGACAGTGTTGGGCCTCCAAGAGCAGAGGTTTGTAGAACAGCAGCAAGTTTCCCTTAAGTGGATCACCCAAGGTTTATCGAACTCAGGGAGGAAGAGGTCAAAGATATCCCTCTCATGCAACCCTTCAACCACAAAGCAAGAAGTCTCTTGTGTCCCCAACACACCTAATAGGTGCACTAGTTCGGCGAAGAGATAGTGAAATACATGTGGTATGAATAAATGCGAGCAGTAGCAACGGCACCAGAAAAGTGCTTTGCTGTCCAGGACTCGTGTGTGGTTGATGGTGGTAATATTGCAGGAAGTATAGATGCAGTGAAACAGTAAACAAACAACGATAGCAGTATTTAGGAACAAGGCCTAGGGATCATACTTTCACTAGTGGACACTCTCAACAATGATCACATAATAGAATAAATAGATAGATGCTAGACTCTACACCCTCTTGTTGGATGATGAACAGCACTAACTGTGTAGGATTACACGAACCCTCAATGCCGGAGTTAACAAGCTCCACAATATTCAATGTTCATGTTTAAGTAACCTTAGAGTGCATGACAGATCAACATAACCAAACCAAGTACTAACATAGCATGCACACTCGTCACCTTCACACTACGAAAGGAGGAATAGATCACATCAATACTATCATAGCAATAGTTAACTTCATAATCTACAAGAGATCACAATCATAGCCTACGCCAAGTACTACACGATGCACACACTCGTCACCATTACACCGTGCAGGAGGAATAAACTACTTTAATAACATCACTAGAGTAGCACACGGATATATTGTGATACAAAACACATTGCAATCATAAAGAGATATAAATAAGCACTTCACTATGCCATTCATAACAAGTGAATAAGTATTCGTCAAATATAGCCTAAGAGACCCACACGGTGCACACACTGTCACCTTTACACACGTGGGACAAGGAGTCTCCGGAGATCACATAAGTAAAATCCACTTGAGTAGCATAATGACATCTAGATTACAAGCATCATCATATGAATCTCAATCATGTAAGGCAACTCATGAGATTATTGTATTGAAGCACATAGGAGAGAGATTAACCACATAGCTACCGGTACAGCCCCGAGCCTCGATGGAGAACTACTCTCTCCTCATGGGAGACAGCAGCGTTGATGAAGATGGCGGTGGTGTCGATGGAGGAGCCTTCCGGGGGCACTTCCCCGTCCCGGCGGCGTGCCGGAACGGAGACTCCCGTCCCCCGGATCTTGGCTTCGCGATGGCGGCGGCTCCGGAAGGTTTTCTCCGGTTTCGTCGAACGTGATAGGGTTTTCGCGACGGAGACCTTAAGTAGGCGGAAGGGCAGCCTCGGAGGGGTCCTGGTGGGACCACACACTAGGCCGGCGCGGCCGGGGCTTAGGCTGCGCCGCCCTCATCGTGTCCCCACCTCGTGGCCCCACTTCGTTTCCCTTCGGACTTCTGGAAGCTTCGTGGAAAAATAGGACCCTGGGCGTTGATTTCGTCCAATTCCGAGAATATTTCCTTACTAGGATTTCTGAAACTAAAAACAGCAGAAAACAACAACTAGCCCTTCGGCATCTCGTCAATAGGTTAGTTCCGGAAAACGCATAATAATGACATAAAGTATGCATAAAACATGTAGATATCATCAATAATGTGGCATGGAACATAAGAAATTATCGATACGTCGGAGACGTATCACTAGACTAGACGCATATGCGACTACCTGTTTCCAGTTCATTGTGCCGCCGCCTTCGTCTTCCTCATCCCGTTCATCGGCGTGCACCGACTGCCGGGATAGTAGGCCTCCGGAACCCTGCCTCTCGTGAACCTGTACGGGTGACGGGCAATCGGGTTTTTGGGGAGCGCTCCGGCGCGACTACTGGCATCACGATGTTGTCATCTGACGACGAGTTCCTCCACACCGATAACTTCTTCCCGGACCTCAGCGACTTCTTCGACAACCTCAACATGGGCGACAACGACGCTGCTGCGAAGTATGTGATCTTGTCGTTTCTCGTTCAGCTTCTGTTAGAGTTTCTTCTTCTAGTTTCTGCGGTAGATGCGATCGGTTTGTCTTGTTTAGATATGATATGTTCATCTATCTTACTAGTCTGCACGATTAGTTTATTTGTTCTTCTCATAGTCATAATTTATCATTTACTTGTATGGATTATTTCATATGGATATTTGCTTATATATTCAACAATCCAAAAACCTGACTATAGGCAAATCAATTCAAGCAGCATTGTTGCCGCTACTCGATCTCCCCTCTTTGACGGTATGCATTACAAGAGGTGGCGCACAAAGGCAGTTCTATGGTTTACAAACCTAGGATGTTTTAGCGCCACAGATGCTAGACCTGAGGGGCCTCTTTTTGCAGAGGAGCAGGAACAGTTTGAGAAGGTCGACACCATGTTTAAGGCGGCCTTGTTCCGCATTCTTGGGGACAACATTGTTGACACGTACATGGCTTTCGACCATGGTAAAGATGCGTGGGATGCGCTCGAGGCCAAATTTGGGGTCTCGGATGCTGGCACTGAATTGTATGTCATGGAGCAATACTATGACTACAAGATGACTGATGAGCGCTCCGTGGTTGAGCAGGCTCATGAGATCCAGTCTCTTGCCAAACAACTCGAGCAGTTTAAGTGTATCTTAACGGACAAATTTGTGGCCGGTGGCATTATTGCCAAGCTTCCTCCCTCATGGAGGAATTTCCTTTTCGGATCTCATTGGCTCGCTTCATGTGGAAGATAAGGCGAGAGCAAAGGACACACGCGCTCGTAGTTTTGAGGGAGGTTCTAGTGCCAATGTGGTACAGAAGAAGAACTTCCAATCTCACAAGTCTAAGAATAAGAACAATGGAAAATGCAAGTTTGATGAGAAGAACAAAGCCTCCAACTCAACCAACTTCAAGAGGAAGACTCCTTATAAGAATAAAGGGAACTGCCATGTTTGTGGCGCTTCTGGACATTGGGCTCCTGATTGCCCAGAACGCCATGATCGGCGTGGGAATAGCGGCAAGTCCGCAAATGTTGTTATTGGCTTTGATACTGAGATGAAGGACGTTGGGTACGGTATTTCTCCTATTGTACTTTCAGTATGTAATTCTCCTGATTGGTGGATAGACACAGGAGCCAATACACATGTATGTTCTGATGTTTCTATGTTTTCTTCTTATCAAGTCGCAAGGACTTCCTCCGTGCTGATGGGAAACTGATGTAGCCCCCCAAGTGGACCAATGACGCGGGCTCGAGTTAAAGCATTACATGATAAGGTGAACTCGCTCCTCACTACCCTTGATCTTGGTACCCCATTGGATGGATTGCTACCTCATGCCGACATTCTTTGTGTTATTAGGTACAAGGAGCATCAAGATCCTGGAGAGGAAGACATACCATGGTCAAGAGAAGGAGAGGAGCAGCTGGACGTCAAGATGGGAATGAAGCTGGGCTCAACGTCATTCGAGGCACGCGAAGGAAGGAAGGAAGCCAGCCAGCTCAGGACCCGGCCGACCGGCCCCAGGACCGGACCACCCGGTCCTAGACCCGGTCAACCGGGTGGCCCGCCGGACACCCCTCGGTTTCAACCGAGCGTCGCACCGGGGCCAACCGGACGGGCATCTGCGACATTTCCGGTTGGCGCCCGGTCGGCCGCCCGGTTCGGACCGGACTCGCCGGCCCCAGGCCCGGTCTGACCGGCCCCTGACCGGACCCGCCGGTCCCAGGTCCGGTCTGACCGGCCCCTGGACCGGATCCGTCGAAACACCTCAACCAAAACTGCTTAAATCGTGTACTTCGTACCTTTTCGCCATGTGTCGCCTTGTAGGCCTATATAAGGACCCAGGACGCCCCCTTTACCTCTTTAGACATAATTTGAGCTTAAACACTACTTTGAGCTTTGTCTCCCTAGGGTTAGATCCCCTTTGTAACCAAGGAAACCCTTGTTGTGGATTTGGATATTTGTGATTGAGATTCTAGTGTGCTCAACTCTCTCTCCCTCACCGGTCTCCGTCTCCAACCCCAATCTCTCACACGGAATTCTACCTCACGTCTCTTCCGGGTGATTCTATTGGCGTGGTCCATCGAGCCACGAGGGTAAGATTCGATTGTATCGGGTTGGTGTGCGTGTGTTCGTCCTTCGTGTTCTTCATGTTCTTCGTCCTCCCCCACCTTTTCCCCTTTGGATTTGGGTCTATCGCGAGATCGGGCCACACCCTAGATCTTAGATCTCATCATATGGTATCAGCAGCTTTTGGTTACCGCGATTTTGACCCTCCACCCACCCAATTTCGTTTCTAGAAATTTTTTCCAAAAAATCCCCAAAAATAGCCCTAAATTGCCTTTGGAAGGATCTGTGATTTGGTTGTGTTTTGAGTGGTTTTGGTCCGTGGATTTGGTGTTGATGTGCTTGATCTACTATTTCCCCAACTTTTAGCCCCCAATTCCATCGTTTCCCTTCAATTTGATCTTTTGGTTTTGGTTTGGGGAAGAACAAGAGAGAGAAACACGACGGTCCGGTTGAGCAACCGGTTGACCGCTCCCCAGACCGGACCAGCCGGCCCAGCACCCGGCCGACCGGGCGGCAGACCGGACAAGCCGGCCCAGAGACCGGTCCGACCGGCCCCCAGACCGGGCGCCACTCCGTGCCCGCTCCGAGTTCGATTTTCGACTAACACCAGCACCACCACCACCACCAACATCGCAGGTATAACTTGCAGTTTTCCCTTGTAGCCCTCTTCCTTTTGCGATCTATCCTATCGAGCATTGCTTATCTAGTGTTGCGAGATATTGCACGTGACCTCGATTGTGAGGTGTGTGTGTAGTGTGGAGTAAAGCTTCTAAGCAAACACTCGTGTGGCAAGATAGAAAAAGCGAGCTAACGCTAACATAGTGCGAGAAAAAGCCGCAAAAACACAAAAAGAGTGCAAGTAGCACCATACATACAAAAGAGTACAAGTGCCACCATAGATACAAAAGAGTGCAAGTGCCACCGTATACAAAAGAGTCACAAGCTTTTAAGCAAAGAGAGAAGAGAAGAGAGGTCGCGTGTGAATCTTGTTGTCTCTCCGTTTGCAACCAAAGCTTTGCCTCTCCTTGTGTTAGTGTGACACCGAGCACCCTTACATACACTTTTCCGCTCACTTTTGGTTGCACTAACCCCGCTTATCCCGTGTGTGTGTTCCACAACTTTTCCGTGTTTATAGTGATCTTCGCTTTGACACATGATTTTTGGACCTCACCCACTTTTAACAACATACTTGGATTTCGTCTTTTGGCTTTCCACCATACTCACCTAACACCATATTTGCTAGCTTTTGCGTGTGCTTTTGTGTGCGTGCCCGATACAATTGTTCTTGCTCTCGGTTCGGTTGATTACCTCAATACTACCACACCAAGGTAAAGGTGCGAGGTAGTTTTCTTCCACTAACATACACAACATAGTTCTTGTCTTTCTATCATGGATAGGCCCGGAGACGAAGCAAGAGATGGTGAAGTCCTCCGCAACACCGAGAGGTTGGCTACCCAACACAACCTATGGACGCAACGCCAAGAATTCAAGGAGCAACTCACCCTATTCGAGACACGCATCGACGAGCAATACGACGAAGTGGCACACAACTTCTCCGTTGTGAACCAAGACTTGGCTCTACTCCGTGAAGCTACGGACAACTTGAATGGCCAAATGGCGGCCAATGATGCGAACATGGAGCGGCGCATGGATAGCCTCGAGCGGGCCATCACCAACTTGGGTCGTCATCGCCGACACCGCTCTACTTCTTCATCATCAAGCTTGTCACAAGATTACTACTCTCATGAGAGCCATACGTCCTCAAGCTCCAACTCAAGGGATGAAGACCATCATCAACCTCGTCGCCCACATGATCGTCATGAAGACTCCCGCTCCAACTCAAGGCGAGGAGAAATCCATCGCCATGCTCGTCCACATGAACGTCCTCCACAAGATCGTCCTCAACCGGATCGCCATGCCCACCATGGGCGTGACGACCAACCCCACGACAACGTCTTCCACAACATGGAGCCACATGGGGATGCTCAAGACCAAGGTCATCAAGATCAACCGAGGCGTGATCTCCGAAATCATCCTCGCCATGACCAACGTGGAATAGGAGACCCGCAACATGGTCAAGATGAGAGGGCCATCCTTGGACATCGTCAACAACCTCAACAACCTCGTCAAGATCTTCAACAACACCATCATCGTGAACCAAGTGAAGCTAGTGTCCAACTTCAACGCCAACCCAATGCTATGGTTGGTCGTGCAAGACCTCCTCTACCACCTCACGCCGCAAGAGATGAAGGCATCCGTCCTCGCCGAAGGAATTTGGAAGATGAAGAGAACATGTTTGGGAAGCTCAAGTTCAACATGCCCAAGTTCAAGGGTGAAGACGATGCTGAGGCATACCTATCATGGGAACTCAAGGTTGACAAGATATTCCGCATCCACAACTACTCCGGTGCCAAGAAGGTGGCCATGGCGTCTCTTGAGTTTGAGGATTATGCAAACACTTGGTGGGAGCAAGTACTCACTCTAAGGGAAGAAAAGGGTGAACCCCCTATTGACACATGGGAAGAGATGAAGGAAGAGATGCAAGCTCGCTTTGTCCCAACACACTACATGACCGACCTCTTCAACAAACTCCAAAAATTGAAGCAAGGCACCAAGACCGTTGAGGAGTTCTACAAGGGATGGAGTTGACTATGATGCGAGCCAACATCCAAGAGTCCGAGAACCAAACCATCGCTCGGTTCTTCAATGGCCTCAACTACCCCATCAAGCGCATTGTGGAGTTCCAACCTTATTCCAACATGGTTGAGTTGGTTCACCAAGCCTCCAAGGCCGAGCGCCAAGTGAATGAGGACATCAAGTACTCCAAGTCCAAGTCATACTTCGCCTCCAAGCTCGCTACAACAACTCCTTCAACAAGTGTCAAGCCCGCCATATCCTCTACTCCATCCAAGCAACCGACAATCCAAAGTCGCATGAAGCAAACGGTCTCCTCCACCGCCTCCTCAAAGGCTTCTACGGGACCCTCTAATGTCACTTGCTTCAAGTGTGGCACCCAAGGCCACAAGTCCTTCGAGTGCAAGAATACCAAGGTCATGATCACCATGGAGAATGGTGACATAGAGACGCTAAGTGAAGATGAGTATGAAGCTATGGTACAAGCCGCCGTCGCATATGAAGAAGCTTATGATGAAGATAGTGGAGAAGACCCTCTCTTATGTGTGCATGACCCAAACCCTTCACTTGTGGTCACAAGGGTGCTAACAACTCAACCTAAAGATATGGAAGACCAACGGTGCAACATCTTCCAAACCCGTGCCGGTATTGGTGGCAAGTCAATAAAGGTCATCATCGATGGAGGAAGTTGCCACAACCTCGCAAGCACCGAGTTGTGTGAGAAGCTCAATCTTACACTTCGCAAGCACCCCCACCCTTACCATGTCCAATGGTTGAGCGACAAGGGCAATGTCAAGATACAACATACCGTCACCGTCAACTTCAAGATCGGCCCCTATGAAGATACTATTGAGTGTGGCGTGGTGCCCATGACGGTGTGCCACATGTTGCTTGGCCCCCCATGGTAATTTGACAAGAAGGCTATACATGACGGACACACCAATGCATACACCTTCAAGGTCAAGGATAAGAAGTTCGAGCTACGCCCCATGACTCCTAGCCAAATCATCGCGGACAATGCGAAGGCTTTAGCGAGGGCACAACATCACATCCACCATAGTGAGTTGAGAGGTGAGGGAGCGACCCACCAAAAAGATAGTGAGCGCCACAAGCCATATATGAGTGAGATCAAGAGTGTCCTCCTAGCCACCAAAAGTGAGTGGAGAGAAGTGCAAGAGAACCCATCCACCATATTGCACTATGTGCTCATTTGCAAGGGACTATCGTCAGCGACTAACGACTTAACCAACATTCCTTCGTCTTTGTTGTCTCTTTTGAAGGAGTTTCAAGATGTCTTCCCCGACGAGCTTCCTCATGGGCTTCCACCACTTCGGGGCATAGAACACCGCATCGACCTCATACCCGGCGCTCCGCTACCAAACCGCGCCGCCTACCGCACCAACCCCGAAGACACAAAGGAGATCCAACGCCAAATACAAGATCTCCTCGCTAAAGGGTACGTTCGCGAAAGCCTTAGTCCTTGTGCGGTTCCCGTGATTCTTGTGCCTAAACCGGATGAGACGCAACGAATGTGTATGGATTGTCGCCCCATCAATGCCATTACCGTTCGTTATCGCCATCCCATCCCGCGTTTAGATGATATGCTTGATGAGCTTAGTGGTGCCACGATTTTCTCTAAAGTCGATTTGTGTAGTGGCTACCACCAAATTCGCATGGCAATCGGTGATGAATGGAAGACGCCATTCAAGACCAAGCTTGGTCTATATGAATGGCTTGTCATGCCATTTGGTCTTTCTAATGCTCCATCAACTTTTATGCGCCTCATGAATCACATCTTGCGTCCTTGATACGTCTCCAACGTATCGATAATTTCTTGTGTTCCATGCCACATTATTGATGTTATCTACATGTTTTATGCACACTTTATGTCATATTCGTGCATTTTCTGGAACTAACCTATTAACAAGATGCCGAAGTGCCGCTTGCTGTTTTCTCGCTGTTTTTGGTTTCAGAAATCCTAGTAAAGAAATATTCTCGGAATTGGACGAAATTAAAGCCCGCAGGCCTATTTTCTCACGAAGCTTCCGGAAGTCCGAAGGAGAGACGAAGAGGGGCCACGGGGTGGCCAAACCCTAGGGCGGCGCGGCCCCACCCTCGGCCGCGCCGGCCTGTGGTTTGGGCCCCCTGTGCCGCCTCTTGACCTGCCCTTCCGCCTACAAATAGCCTCCGTGACGAAACCCCCGCACCGAGAGCCACGATACGGAAAACATTACCGAGACGCCGTCGCCGCCGATCCCATCTCGGGGATCCCGGAGATCGCCCTCCGGCACCCCGCCGGAGAGGGGATTCATCTCCCGGAGGACTCTACACCGCCATGGTCGCCTCCGGAGTGATGAGTGAGTAGTCTACCCCTGGACTATGGGTCCATAGCAGTAGCTAGATGGTTGTCTTCTCCCCATTGTGCTATCATTGTCGGATCTTGTGAGCTGCCTATCATGATCAAGATCATCTATATGTAATTCTATATGTTGCGTTTGTTGGGATCCGATGAATAGAGAATACTTGTTATGTTGATTATCAAAGTTATGCTTATGTGTTGTTTATGATCTTGCATGCTCTCCGTTATTAGTAGATGCTCCGGCCAAGTAGATGCTTTTAACTCCAAGAGGGAGTACTTATGCTCGATAGTGGGTTCATGCCTGCATTGACACCGGGACGATGTGACGAAAGTTCTAAGGTTGTGTTGTGCTGTTGCCACTAGGGATAAAACATTGATGCTATGTCTAAGGATGTAGTTGTTGATTACATTACGCACCATACTTAATGCAATTGTCCTGTTGTTTGCAACTTAATACTCGGAGGGGTTCGGATGATAACTCTGAAGGTGGACTTTTTAGGCATAGATGCAATTGGATGGCGGTCTATGTACTTTGTCGTAATGCCCAATTAAATCTCACTATACTCATCATGATATGTATGTGCATTGTCATGCTCTCTTTATTTGTCAATTGCCCAACTGTAATTTGTTCACCCAACATGTCTGTTCGTCTTATGGGAGAGACACCTCTAGTGAACCGTGGACCCCGGTCCAATTCTCTTTACCGAAATACA
>NC_061509.1:200345728-200418614 GCF_022539505.1 Lolium rigidum
GCTTATGGACAAATATGTCCTTGGTTTCTACTCATAGTATTCATGGCGAAGTTTCTCCTTCGTTAAATTGTTATATGGTTGGAATTGGAAAATGATACATGTAGTAATTGCTAAAAATGTTTTGGGTAATGTGATACTTGGCAATTGTTGTGCTCATGTTTAAGCTCTTGCATCATATGCTTTGCACTCATTAATGAAGAAATATATAGAGCATGCTAAAATTTGGTTTGCATATTTGGTTTCTCTAAGGTCTAGATAATTTCTAGTTTTGAGTTTGAACAACAAGGAAGACGGTATAGAGTATTATAATGCTTTCAATATGTCTTTTATGTGAGTTTTGCTGTACTAGTTCATCCTTGTGTTTGCCTCAAACAACCTTGCTAGCCTAAACCTTGTATCGAGAGGGAATACTTCTCATGCATCCAAAATACTTGAGCCAACCACTATGCCATTTGTGTCCACCATACCTACCTATACTACATGGTATTTTCCCGCCATTCCAAAGTAAATTGCTTGAGTGCTACCTTTAAAATTCCATCATTCACCTTTGCAATATATAGCTCATGGGACAAATAGCTTAAAAACTATTGTGGTATTGAATATGTAATTATGCACTTTATCTCTTATTAAGTTGCTTGTTGTGCGATAACCATGTTTATCGGGGAACGCCATCAACTCATTGTTGAATTTCATGTGAGTTGCTATGCATGTTCGTCTTGTCCGAAGTAAGGGCGATCTACACCGAGTTGAATGGTTTGAGCATGCATATTGTGAGAGAAGAACATTGGGCCGCTAACTAAAGCCATGTTCCATGGTGGAAGTTTCAGTTTTGGACAAACATCCTCAAATCTCTAATGAGAAAAGAATTAATTGTTGTTGAATGCTTAAAGCATTAAAAGAGGAGTCCATTATCTCGTTGTCTATGTTGTCCCGGTATGGATGTCTAAGTTGAGAATAATCAAAAGCGAGAAATCCAAATGCGAGCTTTCTCCTTAGACCTTTGTACAGGCGGCATAGAGGTACCCCTTTGTGATACTTGGTTAAAGCATATGTATTGCGGTGATAATCCAGGTAGTCCAAGCTAATTAGGACAAGGTGCGAGCACTATTAGTACACTATGCATGAGGCTTGCAACTTATAAGATATAATTTACATGATGCATATGCTTTATTACTACCGTTGACAAAATTGTTTCATGTTTTCAAAATCAAAGCTCTAGCACAAATATAGCAATCGATGCTTTGCCTCTATGAGGACCATTCTTTTACTTTCAATGTTGAGTCAGTTCACCTATTTCTCTCCACCTCAAGAAGCAAACACTTGTGTGAACTGTGCATTGATTCCTACATACTTGCTTATTGCACTTATTATATTACTCTATGTTGACAATATCCATGAGATATACATGTTACAAGTTGAAAGCAACCGCTGAAACTTAATCTTCTTTTGTGTTGCTTCAATACCTTTACTTTGAATTATTGCTTTATGAGTTAACTCTTATGCAAGACTTATTGATGCTTGTCTTGAAATGCTATTCATGAAAAGTCTTTGCTTTATGATTCACTTGTTTACTCATGACATACACATTGTTTTGATCGCTGCATTCTCTACATATGCTTTACAAATAGTATGATCAAGTTTATGATGGCATGTCACTCCGTAAATTATCTTTGTTATCGTTTTACCTCGCTCGGGACGAGCGAGAACTAAGCTTGGGGATGCTGATACGTCTCCAACGTATCGATAATTTCTTGTGTTCCATGCCACATTATTGATGTTATCTACATGTTTTATGCACACTTTATGTCATATTCGTGCATTTTCTGGAACTAACCTATTAACAAGATGCCGAAGTGCCAGTTGCTGTTTTCTGCTGTTTTTGGTTTCAGAAATCCTAGTAAAGAAATATTCTCGGAATTGGACGAAATTAAAGCCCGAGAGGCCTATTTTCTCACGAAGCTTCCGGAAGTCCGAAGGAGAGACGAAGAGGGGCCACGGGGTGGCCAAACCCCTAGGGCGGCGCGGCCCCACCCCCGGCCGCGCCGGCCCGTGGTTTGGGCCCCCGTGCCGCCTCTTGACCTGCCCTTCCGCCTACAAATAGCCTCCGTGACGAAACCCCCAGTACCGAGAGCCACGATACGGAAAACATTACCGAGACGCCGTCGCCGCCGATCCCATCTCGGGGATCCTCGGAGATCGCTCTCCGGCACCCTGCCGGAGAGGGGATTCATCTCCCGGAGGACTCTACACCGCCATGGTCGCCTCCGGAGTGATGAGTGAGTAGTCTACCCCTGGACTATGGGTCCATAGCAGTAGCTAGATGGTTGTCTTCTCCCCATTGTGCTATCATTGTCGGATCTTGTGAGCTGCCTATCATGATCAAGATCATCTATATGTAATTCTATATGTTGCGTTTGTTGGGATCCGATGAATAGAGAATACTTGTTATGTTGATTATCAAAGTTATGCTTATGTGTTGTTTATGATCTTGCATGCTCTCCGTTATTAGTAGATGCTCTGGCCAAGTAGATGCTTTTAACTCCAAGAGGGAGTACTTATGCTCGATAGTGGGTTCATGCCTCGCATTGACACCGGGACAAAGTGATGTAAAGTTCTAAGGTTGTGTTGTGTTGTTGCCACTAGGGATAAAACATTGATGCTATGTCTAAGGATGTAGTTGTTGATTACATTACGCACCATACTTAATGCAATTGTCTCGTTGTTTGCAACTTAATACCGGAGGGGTTCGGATGATAACCCGAAGGTGGACTTTTTAGGCATAGATGCGATTGGATGGCGGTCTATGTACTTTGTCGTAATGCCCAATTAAATCTCACTATACTCATCATGATATGTATGTGCATTGTCATGCTCTCTTTATTTGTCAATTGCCCAACCGTAATTTGTTCACCCAACATGCTCGTTCGTCTTATGGGAGAGACACCTCTAGTGAACTCGTGGACCCCGGTCCAATTCTCTTTACTCGAAATACAATCTACCGCAATACTTGTTTCTACTGTTTTCTCTCGCAAACAATCATCTTCCACACAATACGGTTAATCCTTTGTTACGAGCAAGCCGGTGAGATTGACAACCTCACTCGTTTCGTTGGGGCAAAGTAGCTTGGTTGTGTTGTGCAGGTTCCACGTTGGCGCCGGAATCTCCGGTGTTGCGCCGCACTACATCCCGCCGCCATCAACCTTCAACGTGCTTCTTGGCTCCTCCTGGTTCGATAAACCTTGGTTTCTTTCTGAGGGAAAACTTGCTGCTGTGCGCATCATACCTTCCTCTTGGGGTTGCCCAACGAACGTGTGAAATACACGCCATCAGTCCTCTCATTGGCAAGAGTGTGGTTGTCTATTTCGATGATATTCTCATTTATAGCAAAAATCTCGAGGACCATGTGCAACATGTGAGAGAAGTCTTATGCATCTTGCGTCATGAGAAGCTTTATGCAAACCTCCCCAAGTGCACCTTTGCTCAAAACAAGTTGGTTTTCCTTGGATTTGTGGTTTCCGCTAATGGGATTGAAGTTGATTCTTCCAAGGTGGAGGCCATCCACAATTGGCCTACTCCTACAAATGTTGGTCAAGTCCGAAGTTTTCATGGACTTCCCGGTTTCTACCGCCGCTTTGTAAAAGATTTTAGCTCTATTGCTTGCCCTTTGAATGAGCTTACCAAGAAAAATGTTCCGTTTTTGTGGGGCAAGGCCCAACAAAATGCTTTTGATGAGTTGAAGAAACGTCTTACCGAAGCTCCCCTTCTCGTCCTTCCAAACTTTGCAAAAACTTTTGAGATTGAGTGTGATGCAAGTGGAATTGGCATCGGTGGCGTTCTTATGCAAGATGGAAAACCCGTGGCATATTATAGTGAGAAGTTGGATGGCGCACGCCTCAACTATCCTATTTATGACAAGGAGCTCTATGCTTTGGTTCGTGTTCTTGAAATTTGGCAACACTATCTTTGGCCAAAAGAGTTTATCATTCATTCCGACCATGAGTCTTTGAAGTATTTGAAAAGCCAACACAATTAGAACAAAAGACATGCAAAATGGGTTGAGTTCATCGAGTCCTTCCCGTATGTAATCAAATACAAGAAGGGCAAGGACAATGTAGTGGCGGATGCTCTTTCCCGCAAAAACACCCTTTTGCTTACTCGCTTGGATTTTCATGTCTTGGGACTTGAGGAGATCAAAGAACTCTATCCTTCCGATTCTTTCTTTGCACCAATATTTGAGAAGTGTTCCGTTGAACGTGGTTTTGATGACTTCTACTTGCATGAGGGCTACTTGTTTAAAGCCAACAAAATTTGCATTCCCGAATCTTCTCTTCGAAAGTTACTTTTGCAAGAGTCACATGGAGGTGGCCTCATGGGACACTTTGGACGTGACAAGACACTCTCGATGCTATCCACTCATTACTATTGGCCAAAGATGAAGCGAGACGTGGAGCGCCTATGCAACCGTTGCACCACATGCCTTCAAGCTAAGTCCACCACCAACCCTTATGGTCTTTACACTCCTTTGCCTATTCCTCATGCACCTTGGTCGGATATTAGCATGGATTTCGTCCTAGGATTACCACGAACAAAACATGGGCATGATTCGATCTTTGTGGTAGTGGATAGGTTCTCTAAAATGGCTCATTTCATACCATGCCATAAGACCAATGATGCTTCACACATTGCTTCGTTGTTTTTCAGGGAAATTGTTCGCCTACACGGAATACCGGTAAGCATTGTGTCGGATCGAGACGTCAAGTTTATGAGCTATCTATGGAAGTCGCTCATTGCAAAGTTTGGAGTGAAGCTCTTGTTCTCATCATCCTCCCACCCGCAAATGGACGGACAAACGGAAGTGGTCAATCGAAGCCTCTCAACTCTTCTACGCATACTCGTGAACAAAAACTTGAAATCATGGGAAGAATGCCTCCCGCACGCGGAGTTCGCCTACAATCGAGCCACACACAGGACAACATCACGGAGTCCCTTCATGGTTGTATACGGCTTCGACCCTCCCACGGTACTCGAAATCTTACCACTTCCCCTTCATGAGAGGACAAACATGGACTTCGACAAGCGCACCGCCGCCATGAAGAAACAACATGAAGAAACAAGAGCAACCATCCAAGAACATGTGCTTCGCCAAGCTAACCACCTCAACGCCAAGAAGAAGGAAATAATATTTGAAGAAGGCGACCTCGTTTGGATCCACCTCCGGAAGGAAAGATTCCCTCATGAACGCAACTCAAAGCTAAAGCCAAGAGGAGATGGCCCCTTCAAGGTACTCAAACGCATCAACAACAACGCCTACGTCATCGACATCCCGACCTCCAAGTACTTGGTGAGCAACACGTTCAACGTCTCGGACTTATCGCCCTATCATGGAGATGAGGAGGAGCACGAGTCGAGGACGACTCTTTCCCAAGGGGAAAGATGATGTAGCCCCGCTCACCGACGACACTACATCAAGACCAACAAGTCCCCCAAGTGGACCAATGACGCGGGCTCGAGTTAAAGCATTACATGATAAGGTGAACTTGCTCCTCACTACCCTTGATCTCGGTACCCCATTGGATGGATTGCTACCTCATGCCGACATGCTTTGTGTTATTAGGTACAAGGAGCATCAAGATCCCGGAGAGGAAGACATACCATGGTCAAGAGAAGGAGAGGAGCAGCTGGACGTGAAGATGGGAATGAAGCTGGGCTCAACGTAATTCGAGGCACGCGAAGGAAGGAAGGGAGCCAGCCAGCTGAGGACCCGGCCGACCGGCCCCAGGACCGGACCACCCGGTCCCCGGTCAACCGGGCGGCCCGTCGGACACCCCTCGGTTTCAACCGGGCGTCACACCGGTGCCAACCGGACGGGCATCTGCGATACTTCCGGTTGGCGCCCGGTCGGCCACCCGGTTCGTACCGGACTCGCCGGCCCTAGGCCCGGTCTGACCGGCCCCTGACCGGACCCGCCGGTCCCAGGTCTGGTCTGACCAGCCCCTGGACCGGATCCGTCGAAACGCCTCAACCAAAACTTCTTAAGTCGTGTACTTCGTACCTTTTCGCCATGTGTCTCCTTGTAGGCCTATATAAGGACCCAGGATGCCCCCTTTACCTCTTTAGACATAATTTGAGCTTAAACACTACTTTGAGCTTTGTCTCCCTAGGGTTAGATCCCCTTTGTAACCAAGGCAACCCTTGTTGTGGATTTGTATATTTGTGAGTGAGATTCTAGTGTGCTCCACTCTCTCCCCCTCACCGGTCTCCGTCTCCAACCCCAATCTCTCACACGAAATTCTACCTCGCATCTCTTCCGGGTGATTCTATTGGCGTGGTCCATCGAGCCACGAGGGTAAGATTCGATTGTATCGGGTTGGTGTGCGTGTGTTCGTCCTTCGTGTTCTTCGTCCTCCCACACCTTTTCCCCTTTGGATTTGGGTCTATCGCGAGATCGGGCCACACCCTAGATCTTAGATCTCATCAGAAATGGCTCACGTGCTTCTGTTCGTGGTGTTGGTACGGTGGATCTGAAGTTTACTTCGGGAAAGACCATCCAGGTGAAGAATGTGCAGCACGTTCCCTCCATTAATAAGAATCTCGTTAGCGAATCGCTTTTATGTCGAGATGGTTTTAAGTTGGTTTTTGAGTCCAATAAAGTTGTAATTTACAAATGTGGACAATTTGTTGGAAATGTTTATGTGTGCGGAGGCTTGTTCCGCTTATCTTTGTCAGACTTATGTACTCAAATTATTAATCATGTTTGCAATGATAATGAGTCCGATATTTGGCATTCACGACTTTGTCATATTAATTTTGGGTGCATGACGCGGCTAGCGAATATGAATATAATTATGAAATTTGCTATTTTCAAGAAATCCAAAGTGCCAAGTATGTGTGCAAGCTAAGCAACCACGTAAGTCTCATAAGACTGCGGAGGCAAGAGACTTGGCACCGCTGGAGCTTATACATTCGGATCTTTGTGAAATGAATGGTGAATTAACAAAAGGAGGGAAAAGATACTTCATGACTTTAATTGATGACTCTACTCAATATTGTTATGTGTACCTCCTGAAATATAAAGATGAAGCTCTTAATCACTTCAAAATCTTTAAAGCTGAAGCAGAAAACCAACTTGATCGAAAGATCAAGCGGCTAAGGTCTGATCGTGGTGGAGAGTATTTTTCCAACGAGTTTGATTCTTTTTGTGCGGACCATGGTATTATCCATGAGAGGACGCCTCCCTACTCACCTCAGTCAAATGGGGTGGCCCAAAGAAAGAACTGAAATCTAACTTATTTGGTTAACGCCATGTTAGATACATCGGGTCTATCCAAGGCATGGTGGGGGAGGCAATATTGACTGGATCTCATGTCCTAAACCGTGTCCCCACAAAGAACAAAACCATTACCCCGTTTGAGGAATAGGAAAGGAAAAGGCTGAAACTCTCTTACCTACGAACTTGGGGCTGTATGACGAAAGTAAATGTGCCGATACCCAAGAAGCGCAAGCTTGGACCAAAAACCGTGGATTGTGTTCTTCTGGGATATGCATTTCATAGCATTGGCTAAAGATTTTTGATAGTAAAATCTGAGGTATCCGACATGCATGTTGGTACAATTATGGAGTCGGAAGATGCGACTTTCTTTGAGGACATCTTTCCTATGAAAGAAACGTCTAGCTCATCAATTCAGGAGATGTCCAGTTCATCTACTCAGGAATTATTTCCTGGACCTACCATAGCTATAGAACACTTTGATAATCCTGTGGAGGATGACAATGAAGCTCCCAAAAGGAGCAAGAGACAGAGGACTGCAAAGTCCTTTGGACATGATTTCATTGTGTACCTCGTGGATGACACTCCCACTTCTATTTCAGAAGCCTATGCATCTCTGGATGCTGACTACTGGAAGGAAGCTGTCCGTAGCGAGATGGATTCCATCTTAGCCAATGGAACTTGGGAAATTACTGATCGTCCTTATGGGTGCAAACCTGTAGGATGTAAATGGGTGTTCAAGAAAAAGCTTAGGCCTGATGGTACTATTGAAAAGTACAAGGCACGTCTTGTGGCCAAGGGCTATACCCAGAAAGAAGGTGAAGATTTCTTTGATACATACTCACCTGTTGCCAGACTGACCACCATTCGAGTGCTACTATCCTTGGCTACCTCACATGGTCTTCTCGTTCATCAAATGGATGTTAACTGCTTTCCTAAATGGAGAGCTTGAAGAGGAAATTTATATGGAGCAGCCTGATGGATTTGTAGTAGATGGTCAATAAGGAAAGGTGTGTAAATTACTGAAGTCTTTGTATGGCCTTAAGCAAGCACCTAAGCAGTGGCATGAGAAGTTTGAAAGAACTTTAACCGCTGAAGGATTTTTTGTAAACGAAGCTGACAAGTGTGTATACTATCGCCATGGTGGGGGCGAGGGAGTTATTCTTTGTCTCTATGTCGATGACATATTGATATTCAGGACCAACCTTATTATGATTAAGGAGGTCAAGGAGTTCCTATCTCGTTGTTTTGAGATGAAGGACTTGGGAGTAGCTGATGTGATCTTAAACATCAAGCTGCTGAAGGATGACGATGGTGGGATTACATTGCTTCAGTCCCACTATGTGGAAAAGATCTTGAGTCGCTTCGGGTATAGCGACAGCAAATCTTCTCCAACGCCTTATGATTCTAGTGTGATAATTCGTAAGAATAATAGAATTGCTAGAGATCAATTGTGATATTCGCAGATCATTGACTCGCTTATGTATTTAGCCAGCGCCACGAGGCCTGACATCTCCTTTGCTGTAAGTAAACTCAACCGTTTTGTGTCTAGACCTGGAGATGTTCATTGGCATGCTCTTGAGAGAGTTTTGTGCTACTTGAAAGGCACTGCGAGTTATTGCATTCACTATACTGGGTATCCAAGGGTACTTGAGGGTTATAGTGTTGGATATCTGATGCTGATGAGACTAAGGCCACAAGTGGTTATTTGTTTACACTTGGAGGTGGCGTTGTTTCCTGGAAGTCTTGCAAGCAGACCATCATTACGAGGTCAACTATGAAAGCAGTAACTCACAAGCATTAGACACAGCCACCGTTGAAGCAGAGTGGCTTCGTGAGCTCTTGATGGACTTACATGTGGTTGAGAAACCAATACCCGCTATTCCTATGAACCGTGATAATCAAACTCGTGATTGTCAAAGTAAACGAGTTCTAAGGATAATATGAAGTCATCAAGGCATGTGAAGAGGAGACTGAAAACTGTCAGAAAAATGAGAAACTCCGGAGTTATAGCGTTGGATTATATCCATACGTCTAGAAACCTGGCAGACCCCTTCACAAAGGGACTATCACGAAATGTGATAGAAAGGAGATGGGTATAAGACCCACACTATGAGCTGCCCACGGTGGTAACCCACTCTATGTGATCGGAGATCCCGTGAATTAGAGCTGGGAGACAAGCTGTTGGTCAGCTGGGAGGAGAGTATATATCCCTATAGCAATTTTACCACTCCGTAAGATGCAATACTCTCCTAATCTCGCATGGCAGGTTGATAATTATCTTAATGTGTTCTAAGTGGCTTATTTTAGCAGAGATGTTGTCCTGCAGAACATCTTTTGAAGAACACACCTATATGAGTCTGATTGTTAAATGTCGCAATCTATGAGAGTTGGGTGCTCTCTAGTAAACTCATGAAAGGCCCTGGAGTATGACGTATAAGCTCCAAACCGCGAGGAAGCCACGCGGCAGCCTAGTATTGGTCTAGGCTTTGTATGAAGCTAGTGCGCAGAAAACTTGTAGTTCAAGGCATAGTCCACTATCCAAGTTGCAATCTAGTGTAATATGAAGCTTTAAGTGGAAATTCAACTTAACAGTCTCCACGACATACCGGTATATAAAACAATGTTCGGAAACTTATTGATGAGATGTGCCAATGAGAGTTTGTGGGGGATTGCTGGAATTTTGGGCATTTGGCCTTTGGCCCATGGCCCATTATCAAATTCTGAAACTCACATGGCCCATTCCAAAAATCAGTGGCATCACTAGTGGGGGTTGAAGTTTAGTCCCACATTGCTAGTTGGAAGAGAGTTTGAGTGGTATATAAGGTGGGCTGTTCTAGTCCTAGTAAGTGAGTGAGAAGAGAGAGAGCCCTCGCGCACTCCTCCTCCTCCGCCGCCCACCTCGCCACGCCACGCCTCGCCTCGTCATGATGCGTCACGACGCGCCGCGGGTTGCGGGAATCTCGCCGAGCCGAGCTTATCTTTTTGGTGTTTGGGAAATTAATTGTGTAATCAATTTTGAGTCATTAACGGAAGCGTTACTCAGCCGTTTTTCCTTCCGGTTTTTCTGGATCGTGGTTGTGCCGACTCGGACGTGGGCTGCGCCCCACGACCTTCCCGAACCGCACTACATAAGACCCTGCGCAACCCTAGCTGCCTAGACTAGACGCATACGCGACTACCTGTTTCCAGTTCATTGCGCCGCTGCCTTCGTCTTCCTCACCCCGTTCGTCGGCGTGCACCGACTGCCGGGACAATAGGCCTCTGGAACCCTGCCTCTCGTGAACCTGTACGGGCGAGAGGCAATCAGGTTTTTTGGAGCGCTCCGGCGCGACTACTGGCATCACGACCTCGTCATCCGATGACGAGTTCCTCCACACCGAAAACTTCTTCCCGGACCTCAGCGACTTCTTCGACAACCTCAACATGGGCGACAACAACGCTGCTGCGAAGTATGTGATCTTGTCGTTTCTCGTTCAGCTTCTGTTAGAGTTTCTTCTTCTAGTTTCTGTGGTAGATGCGATCGGTTTGTCTTGTTTAGATATGATCTGTTCATCTATCTTACTAGTCTGCACGATTAGTTTATTTATTCTTCTCATAGTCATGATTTATCATTTACTTGTACGGATTATTTCATATGGATATTTGCTTATATATTCAACACCATCAACATTGCAGCCGCTGCTTCCATAATGAAGAGAGAGTAGTCCAACTCTGAACTATGGGTTATGGAAGTAGCTTGTATCATATGTTAATATGAACTTCACTAATTAGTATCACATGAGCGGACTACATGATTGTGAGCATCTATGTAATGTTTTGATGGTGGATCTTTAGTTTTATGATGAGTTATGAAGTGCAATGAAGTATAATGTGTTTGATGGATTCATATGTTATCCCGTTTGTGTATGCTATGTTCTCATCAAACTTGTATGCATGAACTTATGTGGGATATGTGTGTGATATTTGGAGTAACTTGGTGCTATGCATTTGGTTGTGACAATAATCTTTATGCTAGTAAGGTTTTTACCTTTCCAATGGTTACCTCGGTAGACTAAGAATACGGTGTATGATATTGTTCATCTAGTGGCATTCTAAGTGTCCTTGTTTTCCCAATATAGTAATGCTAAATCCACTTCATGTCAAAATACTTAAGGCAATATTCTGTTAAGTCTAAACTTGGTTCGAGAGGATCTCTTTCCAAGGGAGTATTAGTGAGATGTGTTGCGTCATCTCTGTGCTAGCAGGACGAGGTGCCTATTTCAATGCTTATCAACTACACAATATTATTTTCTATCACTTTTTGCTTGCTATTAAATGCTATATTCACTTCACCATGTTTAAAAGAGAGAGATCAAGTGAACCCATGAACTCAAATCCATTTTAAACCATAATAAACACCTTTATATCTACTTATTACACTTTTATTTTCAGCATATTATTATTTCAAAAATACCAGAATATACTGTTCGCTTTACTTACTTTATTTAGTTAAGTTTTGTATTACTTACACCCTGATGTGCCTCGCAAGCACTTCAGTGAATTTGGTGACACAAAACTATTGCTATTCCTTATTAGGTTGCTTGGAGAGGATAGAAGGAAGAACCAGCGACCCTTGTGGGGAAAATCACATTTTCTACATCACTATGTACGTTGAGTACCAACTAGGTGGAAAACACGTGTAGTTTTGTTGCCAATGCCGACCATGCCCCCGACCGCCTCATGTTTCCTTGCCACTGGCTAGTGCCACCGTGGTGCCCATATCCATATCTTCCACTTCCCCTTTCAGTGGGATCAACCGGAGGCGCCCTTGCCGTTGGATCGACCGTCGACATTCTATAGTCTCTGGCCAAGATCTTGTAGCCACAAGATCAATGGTGGCGGCAATGACGTGATCGTCGCGTCTTTCCATGACACCCTTCGCCCACTCCCATGGGGCCTCCATGTTGGATGTTTTCACCTTATCATGCTATGCTGCCATTGACTCTTGCTAAGAGATATCCGAACTAGAGGAAGACGATGGAACTAAGGATGACTTTATGCATGAAACCCGATCTGACTCCAAAGGGTGCATGGTAAGTCTGATACGTTGGTGGCAAGGCCCGAGACGATGTGTGAGCTCTAATTGGCCATGTTAATACCTCCATGGCTAGGGAAGGACAACTTTTTTGGGGAGTTTTGTTGATGTTAGATACGTCGGTGTGATTTTGCTACACGTGTGCATAGTCTTTTGTTGTGTAAGCATAAGCAATGCTACAATGATTTATATTTGGATGCTATATAGAGATTGCTCCAATATTACATGCTCGTAAAGTTGGATGAGATAGGCAAAACGATTTGGTTTATTGGTCTTTTTTGTTGGAGACTAGAACATGATTTATATATTTTTCTCAAAACAAATATGGATTTGTACATGCTGTATGTTTTTAGTTAGATGGGCATGCTTGAAATGTTGCAAAGTTATTCCCAACATGTTGCATTTTTACCAACTCATAAAAATGTTGCAAAATGATGTAGCATTTGCATACGTTTTTATATTTTGCTACATGGCCTCTCTTAAAGTGTTGTAGTAACTTTTTGCGACACGCACATTTTTACTTATTCGGGAAAAATTTATTGCAAATGGATGTCACATACACCGAAAAGAAATTGTGCACATCAAACATTTTTCTAAATGATGGGACGAGCGGGATTCACTCAGTTAAGTGCATCGAAAGCTCGGACATGCGTTTGACGCTGTAGAACGGCCCCTAAAATTAGAGTTTAGTCAACTAGCATCGTCATTATGGTGGTTATGTTGGCGTTGCG
This sequence comes from Lolium rigidum, assembly GCF_022539505.1. Classification (NCBI taxonomy): domain Eukaryota; kingdom Viridiplantae; phylum Streptophyta; class Magnoliopsida; order Poales; family Poaceae; genus Lolium; species Lolium rigidum. The sequence continues at coordinate 200,358,804 of NC_061509.1, forward strand.
CGGGACAAGAATAAGGTATGTCTTCCTCGTCGTCCACCTCGTCGTCGTCGATCTTGTCGATGACATTGAGGAGAGGTGGATTCGTCTGGTCGCCGCTACCCTGGAGTGGTGGATCTTGATACGTCTCCAACGTATCTATAATTTGTTATGTTCCATGCTAGTTTTATGACAATACCTACATGTTTTATTCATACTTTATATCGTTTTGATGCATTTTCCGGCACTAACCTATTGACAAGATACCGAAGCGTCAGTTCCGTTTTCTGCTGTTTTTGGTTTCAGAAATCCTACAAAGGAAATATTCTCGGAATTGGACGAAATCAACGTCCAGGGTCTTATTTTTCCACGGAGCTTCCAGAAGACCGAAGAGCATACGAAGTGGGGCCACGAGGGGCCATAACCATAGGGCGGCGCGGCCTGCATGGGGCCCGCGCCCCCCTATGGTGTGGGTCCCCCAGGACCCCTCCGAGGCTGCCCTTCCGCCTATAAAACCTCTCCGTCGCGAAAACCCTAAAAACATAAGCCACGGTACGAGAAAAGTTACGCAGCCGCCGCCATCGCGAAGCCAAGATTCGGGGACGAAGTCTCCGTTCGGCACACCGCCGGGACGGGGAATTGCCCCCGGAAGGCATCTCCATCGACACCACCGCCATCTTCATCGACGCTGCTGTCTCCTATGATGAGGAGAGAGTAGTTCTCCCCCGAGGCTAAGGGCTGTACCGGTAGCTATGTGGTTCATCTCTCTCTCTCATGTGATCTTTATGTGATCATGAGCTTTGTGATCTAAGTTGAATATCATCTATGTGCTACTCTAGTGATGTTATTAAAGTAGTCTATTCCTCCTTCATGATGTAATGTGGACAGTGTGTGCATCATGTAGTACTTGGCGTAGGTTATGATTGTGATCTCTTGCAGATTATGAAGTTAACTATCACTATGATAAATATATTATCTTGGATTTATGATTTGACGTGGATATCCCTATGAGTGGTGGTTGTCAAGTACTTGATGAACTCTGAGCGGAGCTTTTGTAGCCACTACACGATTAGTGATTCCATTAGAAGAGTTATCCAGAGTAGCACTATTATACACTCTAGAGGTTACTTTAATATGAACTCCAGATTCACTCTCCACGGTGTGACGGTGACGGTGTGCGTATCGTGTGTGTTTCCTTTATGAAGTTGTGGAGCTTGTTAACTCCGGCTTGAGGTGTGCTTTTGTAGCCCTACATAATGAATAGTGTTTGTTATCCAACAAGAGAGTGTAACATTTATTTATTCAGTTATGTGATCAATGTTGAGAGTGTCCACTAGTGAAAGTATGATCCCTAGGCCTTGTTTCCGAATATCGAAACTCCGTTTATTTACTTGTTCTACTCGCATGTTTACTTGCTGCCATCTTTATTTCAGATTGCTATTACCACTCATATTCATCCATATCACTTGCATCTTACTATCTCTTCGCCGAACTAGTGCACCTATACATCTGACAAGTGTATTAGGTGTGTTGGGGAGACAAGAGACTTCTTGTATTGTAATTGCAGGGTTGCTTGAGAGGGTTATCATTGGCCTCTACCTCCCTGAGTTCGATAAACCTTGGGTGATTCACTTAAGGGAAACTTGCTGCTGTTCTACAAACATCTGCTCTTGGAGGCCCAACACTGTCTACAGGAATAGAAGCGTGCGTAGACATCAAGCTATTTTCTGGCGCCGTTGTCGGGGATAGAAGAAAAGTTAGACCACAAATATTTTCAACTCCCACGTCAACAGCTTATTTTCTGGCGCCGTTGCCGGGGAGGTAAGGTAAAAGGTATTCACATCCTCCGACTACTAAGCTATTTCCTAGCATTGTTGCCGGTGTGTGAGTGCTCGAAGCTATTTCCTTTAGATCCTGCAATTGCATCTTTTTGTTTCTTGTTTTTATTTTTCACTAGTTAGGCATAATGGAAAACAACAGTGAGCTTTTTAATCTATTTCCCGAGTTAAGACATGAATTGTTTGATGCGAAAATTAAAAAACCTATGGAACCTTATTTGCATGATAGTAGCAATGTTATTAGTATGAACGCAATTACTGCTAATGCTATGGAGAAGTCTAAGCTTGGGGAAGCTAGTTCTTGTGATCTTTTTAGCTTCCCATCTTTAGGGGAGAAAATTTGCTCTGATAATACTTTATCTCCCATATGCGATATTTTAAATCCACCTGTTGAAAGTATTCCATATAAAATACCTATGAAAATTATTGAACGTGTTGTGGATAACCGCTATGAAGGGGATGGAACTGTCCATCCTAGAGATCATTTATTGTTTTTACATGAATTATGCGGGTTATTCAAGTGTGCAGGTATTTCAATGGATGAAGTTAGGAAGAAACTATTCTCTATGTCGTTGTCTGGTAAAGCGGCGCATTGGTATAAATTGTTGAAGAATGGGCATTCTCTTGATTGGAAGGATATTATGGCTCTATTTTATTCTAAATTCTATCCTCCAAGTGAAATTCACAAAGACCGAAACAACATATATAATTTCTGGCCTCATGATGGAGAAAGTATTGCCCAAGCATGGGGGAGATTGAAGTCTTTAATGCTCAAATGCCCCATTCATGAGCTTCCTGGTAATATCATCATTGATAATTTGTATGCAAGACTTTCTTTTCAAGATAAAACCTTGCTGGATACTACTTGTTCTGGGTCATTCACGCGCAATAAAGAAGAGTTTAAATGGGACCTTCTTGATCGGATTCAGGAGTACGCTGAAGATTGGGAGAACGACAAAGGTAGAGAGTCAGGTATAAATTATGATTATGAATGCATTGAAACTTTTATGGATACTGATAAATTTCGAAATATGAGTGCTACTTATGGTCTTGACTCTCAAGTTGTTGCAAATCTTTATAAAGCTTTTGCCTCTTATTTTGAATTGCCTAGGAAGAATTTTGATAAGTATCATGAACCTTTTAAAGACACTTGCATGAAGGATGAAACTATTATTAATGATTGCAATGAACATGTTCAAACTTTTGAAAATGCTATTTCCTATAAGCATGTTAATTTTTGTGGAATGCATAGACTTTGTGGAATTAATCAAATCGAAGATGAATATTGTATCCATCATAGGAATGAAAAGACTAGAAAGTGGTTTAGGGCTCTAGATGATCTTGGTGAAAAATTTTGTGCCCTCTATCCTTTTATTTGTGAACTTTGCCATAGAGTGGGTCATTTTAATTTTCAATGCTCCTCCAATGATAATTCGAACCCCATGAGTGCTGCAAATTTGTATTGTGATGATAAAATCCTTCCTAATCAGCATGATGAACTTACTTTATTTTTGGGGTGTGAAGAGTTATCAAGAAAAATTTCTTTGTTACAAATGAGTGATCTTGATATTGATAGTGTCATGCATGGGTGTCTTTCTTATTGCATTAATAATTGCCATACAAATACTTACATAAAGAATATTTTAGAAGATGACACTTTGCCAAAATATGATAGGACCGCTGTGTGTTTTAAACTTATTCATGAAAAGGAGGAATCCTCCCAAGTTTCTTATATTGTTTCTGGAAATAAATCAGGTTCTATGGAGAAGCCTCCCATCAAGCCTCTCCCTCCTAAAGAAGGGAGCGAGGAGAAGGAGAAGAAGAAGAAGGGAAACAAGAAAAAGAAGAAGAGGGGGAATAAGAAGAAAGAGGTAACGGCATATCCCCGCGTGTATGAGATAACGATAGGTAACCGTAAGTATGTTGCTCCTAATGATTATATGATAATGAATCTGAGTACAATGATCTTCCTATGCCCTTTACCTACATTAGTGATTATGATTTAGAAGAGCACACTACTTTTGGTATTGAAAATCTCTGGGAAACTAATTCTGAAAATGGTGATGTTAATAATTGCCATATTATTAGTACTATCCATGCTTCTTCCCATAATGATATAGAAAGCTCTAAGCTTGGGGATGAGGTGTTTGAAAATCCTTTTGCTACTGATGATTACATGTTTGATACATCTCCTTCTAGTAACAATGATGGTATGGTTACAGATGAACATACACTGGAAGATAACTATTCTGACACTATGCCTCCAATCTTTGACAATTATTATAAAGAACTAGATTTAGATGTGCGCCTTGGCGCACGACCCCGTAAAGCTCGTACCAATATGTACATTCTGTATACATAATTTTGGCCACTCCTTGGGGCGTTCCCGTCTTACATATTATTAGGAGAAAACTAAAATACTATGATAAATATGTATACAAATCGATGATAAGTAAGTTTCCAGAATACGATATATACAAACGATCACAAAGTTTACACTTCGTAACAAAGATTCACATAGATAAGTTGTTTTACCATTATATAATCCAAGGAACACACGCACACATATATATAGGAGACAACCTCAATCCTAGGTTCACTTTTAATTAAGCGTAAGATTTGAATCGAAAAATTATTTGGTACTCGAGAAAACGTAAACCAAATAGTTACTTCTTATTTTAAAGGCATTGTCGAGCATGGTGTTTTAGAGGCCATGACACGGGATGACAGAAACGCGGACCAAATAGTTACTTCTTATTTTGCAATCCCGGATTTTCGAGCGTGGCTTGCCGTGCGACCCGTCTTTAGCACAGATGGTAAAATGCCATGGCAAGCATTGATACAAACTCATAATTATTCAGAAAATAAGCATATTTAAAAGAAGGGATTTCTATTTTCGTGCCCTCGGGTCCTTAGTTGTACTCAGTTTTCCCCAACTCCTTAGTTTTTCTTCAGTTTTCCCCAACTTCTTGTCTATAACCCGCAGAAAGAGCTCGGACGGAAGGAATCCCGTTTAGTTGACGTTGGTTGGTGCTGGCAAGTGGGGCCGCTGTTGGTGCCCCGCAGTGGACACGTCTCCACTTATCCGGATCATCGTGGGACCCACAACTTGTCCACGTGAGAGCGCCGGACCCACAGCTTACCCAGGTGACCGTTGCAAAATGGGAGCCCGAGCTAGCCCCGCGCCCATGCCCGTGCCATTGCTCCCCCTTTCTTTCTCCGCGCCCCATTGTTCTTCTTCTCCGCCAGCGGCAGCCCTTCTCCGGCACGCGGGTGATGTCTAGTTTCTCTTCGACCTCCCGTTCTTCATGGCCGCAGTATGGACCCGTGCCTTTGACAAGATGCCCCGACCGCCCACGCCGAGAGCCTCTAAAGCGGTCGATGCAGTAAGACGGACGAGAACGGCAACCGTGGACGTGAGTTCGTTGCATGCGAGAGCTTGCCATATAGAGAGGGGGATAAGGTTAGATCTCGCTCCAATTTCTCTCGTTTTCTCTCGATTTTCTTGTTATTCCCTCGAATTTGGGATTTAGGGTTCAGGTTGTTGTTTTCGGATCTTGAAGAAATGCAGGCATTTCGAGTGGATCGATGTGTACGTTCGAGGCTTCGGTTGCGGGAATCAATTGGCGCTATTGGGGAGCGCAATTTGGGAGGGGGGACTTGCTGTAGAGAATGCGGCGGAGAGAGGAGCCGTTCCGATTAGGGCCCTTCCGATTATGCCTAATGCTCCCAATGCAGAACTGGTGGAAGTGAAGGGAGAACTGAAGAAAATGAACAAGCAGTTAAGGCAGCTGATCGAGTTGAAGAAGCAAGCTAATCCGATGGCTGGTTGTTTTTTTTGTTGTATAATTACGATCGGATTCTTATCATTGCTCACCGGGCGCTAGAAGTTGTTACAAGGGATACCTAGTTACAAATCCATTATTCGAGTTACATGTACTTGTAGTTGTTTTCAAAGTTAGTGTGTGCATTCACCGAAATTACCAAACTATATTCCCTAAAAGAAAAGGACAGCTAAAGATAGTTGATAATTGTTAGAGGGGTGACAAATAATGCAATCGCCGAAATTCGCAAAAATGTATGCCTCATGTTTATAACAAAATTATACCACTTTTAGGCCTTTCCAAAATACCAATACCATATCCCAAACTATATTCCCTAAAAGAAAATGACAGCTAAAGATAGTTGATAATTGTTAGAGGGGTGACAAATAATGCAATCGCCGAAATCCGCAAAAATGTATGCCTCATGTTTATACCAAAATTATACCACTTTTAGGCCTTTCCAAAATACCAATACCATATCCCAAACTATATTCCCTAAAAGAAAAGGACAGCTAAAGATAGTTGATAATTGTTAGAGGGGTGACAAATAATGCAATCGCCGAAATCTGCAAAAATGTATGCCTCATGTTTATAACAAAATTATACCACTTTTAGGCCGTTTCAAAATACCAATACTATATCCCAAACTATATTCCCTAAAAGAAAAGGACAGCTCAAGATAGTTGATAATTGTTAGAGGACTGACAAATAATGCAATCACCGAAATCCGCAAATATGTATGCCTCATGTTTATACCAGTGGATTATCCGCAAACTCGTCATTGCATTCTCCACCGACAGAGAGAGAGAGAGAGATGGGTGGCCACGAAGAGAGAGAGAGAGAGAGAGAGAGAGAGAGAGGTTGCCACGAAGAGACGGATAGGGGTATACTGCCCGTTAGATCAGTGGATCAACGGTTCGTGGAGTCGATCCGTGTGACAACGGCTCAACCAATCGGGATAAGTTTGGGCTTCTCGGAGCATTTGTGACGGTACTTGAGGGCAAAGCTGAGTAGTACTAAGAATCCAAGGGCACATAAATAGTAAATAGACTAAGGGATTCAAACAAAAGAATTACAAAATGAAAAATGTGTGTTTTGTACAATATAATTCATATTGGGCTACATCAAATTATTTGCAATTCAAATATACATGAGTGTGACAATTATGGCATCATTTAGACAAACTATGTTTTGGGAAAGATGTTTTGCAAAGGGGTTTGGGTGGAAAACCATGCATCTTCATAGCTACACTAGTGATTACGAGAAGTGGCAATTTGTGGTAAAACTTGATTTATATATGTTTGTTAAGGTTTTCTAGGTGGCGGGTTGCGTAGGAAGACTCCATGAGTAGTTGCCACTATGTTTTTATTTTTTTGGATTTTTTTGCGCATGAAATGACTCAATTAGCTATGTTAATCTCATTTGTTGACTCTCTCGTTGACCAGCTACTTGAGGGTAAAACCGAGTATATTGCACTTGCCGGTCTAAGTCCTCGAGGGGAAAGCTGAGTACGGATAAAATTTACGTATAAGGCCCGAGGTTATAACCGAGTACACCAAACGTCCCGGGGTTAGACTCGGGTAGCGGTGCACGCTGCAGCCGTGCATAGCGGACGCGTGTTGCCGTGCATAGCGGACGCGTGTTGCGGTACACGCCACCTTCGTCTTTATAGAGCCCCTCTTTCTCTCCCTCGACGCACGTTCTCACCGGCTCACCGCAACCGCCTCTCCTGTCCCATCATCTTCTCCACAACCGAAGAAAAAACCCCGAAGAAAACCGCCGGCGATGGAGAAGAATGAGATGCCCATTGTCGGCACATCGGCCGCCGCCCCCGTCCGAGGCCCCTGTCGCTGCTTCCATCGTAGCGGCCGGCGCATCGGCCGCCGCCCCCGTCCGTGCCCCCGTCGCTGCTTCCAACGTAGCAGCCGGCGCATCGGCCGCCGCCCCGTCCAGGCCCCCGTCGGCCGCTTCCAACGTAGCAGCCGGCGCATCGGCCGCCGCCCCCGTCCGAGGCCCCCGTCGGCCGCTTCCAACGTAGCAGCCGGCGCATCGGCCGCCGCCACCGTCCGGTCCCCGTCGATTGGGACCCGTACGAACCGGTGCGGTACGACGCGTCGGAGAACCCCTACGACACCACCATCGTCGACAACGAGCCGGAGGTAACCCTTTGTTCCCTAGTTCTTATCTCATTTCAATCATTTTGTGTTAGATCTACCGTTATTACGGTTCGTCTGTTCCTAGTTCAATCCTTTTTTGTTAGATCTTGCGTTATTACTGTTCATCTGTTCCTAGTTCGATCCTTTTGTGTTAGATCTTGCGTTATTAGTGTTTGTGATTTGCTTTTGTTTAAGATTTGTGCTGATGATGATGAATATTTGGGCATAAATTGATTCAGGGTTTGGTCAGTAAACAATTGGTGTGTACAAATTTGTTGTGCATGATCTTTGGTTTGCTGACTCAAATCCTGGATATAAGTGTGTCCAATGTAACCGAGGCTACCTCTTTTTTCGAGCCCATATTATCATGCATGATTTTTTGTTCACTCTCTGTTCCATCATCGTTGCAATTGACTCCGTGTTTTTGCACGATCTTTGGTGCTACGTGACGAGTGCGGAGCAGCGGACGTCGACGGCGACGACGAGTCCTTCCACACCAAGACTCGTCACGTCCTCGGGAGGCTGCGGTCCGGCCATTACGATGGCCCTTTTGCTCGAGGCATTTACAAGTGACCCTTCGCAACGAGGAAGCTCCGCGCCACCGACTTCAACTCCCCGGTGAACCATGCTGAATCCATTGGCGGATGTGGCGCTAGAGTTGGAAGGACCGTGAACGTGCATGCGTACATGGCCAAACACAAAGCACTTGGGATTCACTCGCGCAACCTCCAAGCGAGTCACACGCGCTACCCGGAGGCGTTGAACGTGCCTACTGCACTCTCGTATGTGATCTGCTCTATCCGTAGAGCAGCTTAATTTCATGTAAATTGTAGCTTATGTTGGATCTATCGGTACTACTTTTGGATCTGTCCTGAATATATCTATGCTATGTTGGTTGCTTGTATGCAGCTTATCCTATATTTTTTCTCCGGATTTGTGCCCTAGATTTCCTACCTGATTGGGTAAAAACGAAGGCATAAAGAAATGAATGGCGTTAAAAAACAGAAGGAGAAGCTGCTCTAGATTTGCTACCAATTTGGGCTATCAAATATGAATGAGATCGAGCGATAGAGAGGAAAAAGGTACATTGAAAACTGCTAATCTGGGCGGAAGAGACAGAAACCACTCGTGCCCCCGTCCCGGACCCACACGGCTCCACACGCTACGGCCCCACACGCTACGGCCACACAAACACGGCCTCGTCCTATCCCACGCGGTCCCACATGACGCGACCCCACAAACGACACGACCCCACTCGTCAGCACGGAACGGTCAACTTAACGGATTCCTTCCGTCCGAGCTCCTTCTGCGGTTCAGACAAGGGCTTCGAGAAAACTGAGGAAAAACTAAGGAGCTGGGGAAAACTGAGTACAACTAAGGACCTGAGGGCACGAAAATAGAAATCCCTTAAAAGAATGCGAGGAAATATATTACACAGTATATAGTTGCATGGAGTAGATGAAACCACAATGCGAACTGAACCTTTACCTGGTGGACGAGTATACAAAATAGAATCCAGTACCGGCAGATCCTTTTTGTAGACGGAAAGGTAGGATAAAGTATTTAATAGTGCACAAATTTCAATGATGACTATATGTACTTACCATTGCTACAATGGCTTCATGCACTACAGTGATTAACCTGATCAGTTGGGTCATATCAATCTAGTTCTATACATAATCATCATGTAACTTATCAGCTGAATGGTGACAAAGAAAATAACCCAGATACAATCGTACCATAGATTGTGTGGCTACTTTAAGCTACATACATTCACCAAAAGAACAAACGAATTTTATCAGAAGGTGAACCGAATATATTTCTTATATTTTTCTTTGCTTGCCTCCAGCAATGCCCAAGGCTTATAAAAAGAATTCCCCACCAAAATGGCATAACTAACGAAGAAAAAAAACTTGTATGAGGTTTCAAAGGATGAATCAATACTTCAAGTATATCAAGTATAAATGCAGAGTCGTAAAATCTAAATAAATATTCCTTAAGTGCGACAGTGCTTATTTACCCTGGTCATCATGGACGAGAGTTGTTCATTTCACGGCCATTCAAGGAGAGCTATAGCTTCAGCCTCTTCCGCGCTGGTGCAGCAAGGCAGAACGGTCCCAGCTGCAATGGCAACGCATCCCAAGTGGTAGTGGATCATGGCGCCCGTCGTATCAACACGATTGTCGGTGAAGAGTTGTCGACATTTGCCTTTAGCCATCCCCATGGAGGGGTCCCATTGCCTGCAAACTTCGATAACGGAAGATAAGGTCGAGTTTGCGGGGCATTGCGGGTCATGGGCAGGTTGCTTACCTTTCTTATATGTCCAAACAGAGTTGACAGGTAGCAAAGGGGTTAGAATTCTGAATATCAACAAAAAGAGCAGGAACCTTGCTGATTATAAGATGGTTGCATCCCCTTTCAAATGGTAGATGCCATTTCTCGGATGTCATGACCTCTAAAGGGAGTGTGAGAAGGATGTCCTGGTGCGGGTCCTTGTTGATGATATTCGAGCGGCATCAACAACCGGTCCTTATCTGTTCTTTTAAGACTGACTTCCTTTGGTAGTGTCCAGAAGTCTCTCATTCAGTGACGCGACGCTCTTTCTTTGGTGCATTCCACGACAGTGTGAAGATGTTGCTTTTTATGTACCTTCATTGTTTCTTTTGCTTTTTCACCTTACTTTTATCATCATTATACAATATGTAAATTGGAGAGAGTTTCACGGGATCGTGCACCCTCTTGTACACGTCATCACATAACAATAAGGAGCAAAATTGCATGGATACACAAGTATTAAGAGACGCCCTCTGGAGATACAAATTTTCTCAAAACAATGATATCAAAATTGTACCATATACTAAGGATCTAAGGCAAGCATTCATGCCACGGCCTCGTTTTGAAAATGTCTAATTGAAGAAATTAGAAATGTTTCATTACCAGACTAACCAGAGAACTATAATTCACAGGCGGTAAATCAACACAAGGTAAATGAATTCTTTGCACCATCATGAATTAACAAAATAGACACAAGCAATGGCAAATAATCATCGATTATAACTAAGGAGGCAAGCAATCAAAACCGTGATATATGTATCTCACTGTTAAGAAAAGGTAACTTCGCATATCTGACATTACTTGAACCCTGTCAGTCGATCCAACTTTTACTGGCTACTACTAATCAGAATACAATATATGAATAAAAAAATACATATAATTAAGTGGCTAGTTTGCAAAATAACTCTGTCTCACTAAGAATAATATGCGCCGCGAGCAGCGGCACTCGAGGGCATTCGGTTTTAACCGAAATTTCGGTTCGGTTTTTGCGGTTTTTGAACAAATTCGGTTTTCAAAAATGGTAACCGAAATTGGCATGAAAATTTAGAAAACCGCAGATTCGGTTAACCGACAAATTCGGTTCGGTTTTCGGTTAAAACCGAATGAACCTACTCACTTGAACAAATAGTAGGCATCACCGAAGAAAGCAAATAGTGATTGACATATCAACACAAAAAGCATCAACTGCGCAAGAAATCGACAAATGAGCACCAATCATGGAGGGATGCTATTTGGTAGGCTGCGGCACTCGTGGTACAGGTGCATCACTCGTGAGCGATTAAAAGGGGTAGCTAAGACTTCGAGCGACGTGTCTATTATGCAGGCTTCACGCTATATTCAGAAAAAGCTAGTACATCAAAGACCAAAGTCATACATTGAATGAACAATTTTTGGAACATCAAGCGCAATTGGGCTTCTTTGGAATGATCGATTTATGCACAAATTGATGGTAGGTTACTCAATTCGGTCTATTCGGTCTTGTTCGGTTGGTGGGGCTAAAAACCGAATTCTACCAAATTTAATTCGGTTAGTATAAATGGAAACCGAAAAAATAGCGGTTAATGGAAAAAACCGAGATTTCGGTTAGTTCGGTTTCGGCTTCGGTTCGGTTTTCGGTTTCACGGTTTTTATGCCCACCCTGAACCAGCAGTATGGGATATAATGGGACTAAGATAGCTGCAAGTTACTACAGCTTACAGACAAGTGTAAGCAGTGGGGTCTCCGGCTACGACATTCTAAAATCGTACTATTAGTGAGAGATGTATAGCTCTACCAAATTATTAGAGGCATCAGCAAAGAATTCTCATTTTTTTGTAGTCCATAAATCAGCCGATCACTGATAGTTCTACTTAGCTAGGGCCTAGGGGGTATCCTCAAACAAAATGGAGAAACAACACTCGGAACCAAAAGCAATAAATGGATTGGTAATTATGTGGTAAGGCAAGCAAGAAATAGATTGTACTGAATTCACTGTGATTAAATTACTTCGAAAAAGTAGAAATCTAAACTAAACTGGGATCATGCTTTCTAGTACAGAATACTCGGAACCAAAAGCACTTTAATGGAAAAGGACGTAGAAAACATGAGATTGGACACTGAAACTATATGTATCATGCTTTCTTGTACATAATACTTAGAACCAAAAGCACTTTAATGGAAAAAAGACGTAGAAAACATGAGATTGGACACTGAAACTATGTATGGAGCGGGACTATGGCGAAGCAAGTGTGTGAGCAAGCATGGATCTGACAGTGCAGCCACATATTCAGATTAAAAAAATTGTAGGCCAGTGGTAGCTATAACCAGTTTATTTCCTTTTAATATTTTGCCCACCATGTGCAACACGAAGGGCAGGAGACAAATAAATAACCAGGTAATAAAATGTATATAAAAAGGAAGCATAGGATAAGAATTAGTAGTCCACCTTGGGTTGGGAAGGAACACATCCCTCCTTGCTACACCAATGGTCCTTCCTAGGACAGCGAACACAGATGATGCCAATCACATCTGCACTTCAAGGAAGTGAAGCTAATGGTCCCGGTGAGGAGACAATGGTCTGCTCATGTACAACAAAGAAAATAAGAGGATCAATAAACATGAAAAGGATAAATGTACGGAGACACATGGTGCATAAATCCGATGGTGAGTTAAATGCAGTCTTGTCCTATGCAACAAAACAAAGCCAGACAACAGTTTGTAACCCAAATATGTATATATGGTCAGGTCAAACAAAGAATACCACATAGGGGAACAGGACATGAGATAATATTGGGGAATAAATTAATTTTTCACCAAGATGACCCAAATAAATTCATGCTAACTGGCTGACTATAAAGAAAAGGAAAGGCCACAAATATAAAAATATTAGAAAAAAATCAGCTTTTAGCTATAAATTAACCCAATCCACCAATGAGCAACACTCCAGAATGTATATAATTGTTACAGGAGTAACATGAAAGTATACAACAGAGACCGTGCTCCACCCCCGCAGCCCTAGCATGTAAACCAATAAATGTCATTGGATACCAAATGGGAAAGAGGAATAAAGGTTTAAGCAATAACTCACAACTCATCAAAGGATATATATATAAAAATCAACAGGAAGAAAGAGAGGGAAAACTAAAGCACAAGGATGAAGCACTTACTTAACAGAAATATAATAATAACACCTGCACATGGTGCAAGCTGCAACATCTTTATGTATTTCTTTGATCTATCCAGGTTTATTTTGCCAAAGTTACTTCAGAATAACATCCTCTATCTAAGTCCTGCAAGCAGCAAGATTTTGGTAAGCATTGTAAACATCGACATCGACATCGATTGCAAATTTTGAACCAGTAAACAATACAAAAAAATAAATCTTCAGCAAACCATCAGACTGAAAGGAAATGATCTAGTACCGCAAGTATTTCACTGTCATTAATTTCACACGTAAATGACTATATTTACAACTCTAGTCTGAAGTGACATTAATAAATAATAACCCTCTAGAAGATCAATTTATTCACTCTCTTTCCTAGGTCCTTCCTATTCTAGCAGCTTCTTATGCCTGCTTTACTTCTTGCACAAAATGTCATGAAACTAAGGCACATGCAGATGTCGTTACTACTACAAAATTATATACATACGCCTACAGTTACACAGTTACCTAGATGTTCAGTGTAACATATATAATAATATAAGATAATACTTCTAGGAATTTGATCCAAAGCCGGGAGAGATGGTAGCTATTCAATCTTACAAAAATATATCTTATCTTATGGAACAGCAAGAAAAACATGACACATGGTGTGATAAAAGTGTAATAGAGAAATTAGTTAGTACATATAAACTGACGGAAAACACATGAGTATTTGAAGTGGAACATAAAGAATTAACCTGCTCATATGAAACATCAATTAAATCCATTGCCTTAGCCATTTGATTCATCCTTAGGTCGTCTACTGGTGTTGGATGCAGAGGTTGGGGCTGCCCTATTTCGGAAAAAAACTACTGGTGTTGGAGCATCTACTCCACCAATTATTTTTTGCACAGAATGCATAACCCTGTTGGAGAATGCACGATTGCATGCATCAGCAACACACTTAGATACTGATCAATGATCTATCGCCATGGCACAAAAGAGTACAAATACAAAAGTACAGTCCTATACTATATCTTTGGCTCTCTACATGCATTCGTTGTGCAGCTTTCTTATATAGTGGCTTTATCAACAGCTTGGCACTATAAATCTAGGAGTATAAGCAAAACACTTCCGACATGAACCATGTTATGCCAATCACCCTGGAAGCAACCCAGAATCCAATGCCTCGAGTGTGAGTACATGATGAAGAATCAGAAATAGATAAGAGTTATTTCTTCGAAAAAGAGAGTGAAATTTGGCAAACTAGAGAGTGGAAAGTTACTGTTATTATATTACCTGTTGGCACTCGCACGTGCACATAGTCAATGTGAATAGAGTATGATTGAACCATTAAAGCTTCAGATCCCAAGTTTACCATGACAACGAGGCTTTTTTCTCGGCAGCCTATCATGCTGATACAATCTTCAAAGGTGTGCCTCCAACAAGGCAGGTTGTGAGTTTGGTCATTGCTCGAAGTGTTTGAGAGGAAACATACTTCCATACCTTACCACAACATACACAACTGGAAACCTCATGCTAAAAAAAGCTCTCAGGTGGAAGGCAACTTGACATTCAAGACTAAACAATCCTTGTTGATCATGATCAGATACACTTGATGGTATACATGACCACTGATGACAAATAGCAAACAAGAAATCCATTAATAAGAAATATAATATTGCCCAAGTTAAAAAAAAGGTTGCCTTCACATGAATCCGTACTATGACTGACTAACTTATTTTTGCAATACTAAAACATTGAGAAGATAACATAGGTAGCTATGGCAAGAACCAAGAAGCACCTTTGATAGGTACTTTTTTTTGCAAGGATGAATATCAAGTGATGCTCCAGCTGTTACCCTTCCATGTGCCTCCCTGTACTCAACCTAGGGAGGAGATAAAACTCAATTAGCATCATGTACAACCCACCCTCTCTGCGTTCAGGCCAAACCTGGGAGACAAATACAAAAGGAAAAAATGGAATGTCCAGAAAGATGGACAAATACACCGACCTACGGCACGCCGCCCGGAGACGATGCGAACAGTGGGTTGTGCTGCTTGCGGCTGCAACCAGGTGCACGACGGCCTCTGCCGCTCTCTCTCTCTCTCTTCTTCCCCAAATCCATCTCCCTCTCTGAGTCCTCCTCTTTCTCCCGGTTATGATTGGAAGCGGCACATCCTAGTATCCTAATTACAAGATTGTAAAAGGGGCAGTATAAGTCTCTCTCCTGAACATTCCAGTACCCTAATTACAAGATTGCAAACAGTTAGATGGAGCATAAATATACACTAATATTATCTAGGAATTTCATCAAACACCTGCTAAGCATATATAAAACGATTTGCACAAGCAGAGATAAGATGTTCCAGGGGTAAAATTAAAGAGGGGGAGTTTGACTCTACTTTTGTCTCAACCTCCATGAAGGAGAGGGGCAGCTGAACCACCTCAACCTCCATCTCTGCAGCTTCTACCGGTTCCTCCCTTTCGTCAGCAGAAGCCTACTAACATGAGAGAGAGGAACCTGTGGGTCGAGCAGTTTTCTCTGGATGACAGTGTCGTTCCTCCAGCACCAAAGACACGGCTCTAATTCATCTTACAATACAACATCATCGTGGCTAGATGTCCATACATCATTCTCTGCCCCTTGCCCCTCCAATGAACAATCTTGTACCACGACCTGGGCCAAGAATCTGGTCACGTTGCTGCCATGCCAAGATGGATGATAGAGAGAGAGAGAGATTAGAGGAACTCACAAATACGGAGGATAGCACACACGGGCAGCCATGGTCGACGCTGCAGCCGACGAGGCACAAGTGACTGGATTCCATGAGCCTGGACGCCTCCCACTGGACTCCACCACCGCTAGCTACTGCTCTGCCAGATCCCGAGTTAGGCAGAGGAGGGGAGGGGTACGAGAGCACCACCTCAACATCGTCGCCGCCGGCTGTAAAGAGAGAAAGAGAGGGGATGAGACGGGCGAGGGAGAGAGAGCAGAGACGTTGGAGAGAGGGCAGAGATGGAGGAGGGAGAGAGGGAAGATACGGCGGAGGGAGAGGGAGGCGTACCTGCAGGCGACGTCCACAGCCGCCGCGCTCGGGATCAACGCCTCGCCACGCTCGGGATCTTGTTGCCGCCGTGCTCTAGGTCAGGCACGGGTGGACAAGGAGGCCTCCGCCTCCGTTGCCGCCTGGTCACCCCCCGCCGCGTTCCGCCAGATCCATTCGCCCACCACCGCTTGCTCCTCTCCTCCCTCCTGCTTCTTGCTCCTTTCCTCTGCGCGCCGCCATACCACAGGGCAGACGAGGGAAGAAGAAGAGGGGAAAAAGAGAAGGTAGGGTTTCGGGGTGAGCTCTCGTTCTCTCTCCCCAATCCCCATGTTCGGGGGCAGGAGCAGGCGGCCGAGGGGCCTCGCCGACACTGCTCTGTAGCGAGCGCGTACGGCGTCGCCTCCCAGCCGCCACGCGCGTACGGCGGTAGAGGAGAAGGACGAAATGGAGATGCAAAATGGCAAAAATGCCCCTGGCGGACAAGCAAAACCACAAACTCAGCCACCGCGCGTTACTGTTTGGCTGTACACCCACAAAAGCTCACGTACACTCGTTCGCTGACGCCCGGGCCCCGCGGAAAGCAGGCCCACAAATCAGTGGCTGGGCGGGTGCATCACGAACGATGAAAAGAGAGGCTTCGCCTGCTGGTTGTCTCACGCTCTAGTAGTGTCTGACCCAACCAAAACTTACCCCATGCGAATGACGAGTGGACCCGGACAAACGTGGGTCCCGAGCGCAGCTGCAGGCGTGTAGACCATGGCTGTTGCATGGCTTGATCAAGGAAGCGCTTCTCTCCAGAATGGATGGCCAAGATCCCCTGCCTAAGAGCTGCTGGCAAGATCCGACGGTTCACGTGCGAGGATCGCTGTGAGGCCCCCTATGGGGGGCATCATATATACCTTTAGATGCTACGACACAGGTTATAATTACCCTTATGAAACTTGTAATAGTTATGTTGGGATTGCCAAAAACCATTCCCTTAGTATGCAACTTGTTTACCATGTTCAAATTCTTGATAATGATCCTGCTTCAATTATTATTAATGAGAAGAGTTTTTCTTATGCCAAAATTAATGATACTTTTATGCATATGAACCATGATAAGAATGTTTTAAGTGATGGTTATATTGTGGATTTCATCAATGATGCTACTGAAAGTTATTATGAGAGAGGGAAACATGGTTATATGCATCTTAATAATATTAAGTTTCCCCTCTTTATGTTGAGAATCTTGAAATTGCACTTGTGTTGCCTTTCTATGCTTGTTGCTTTGTGCTTACATGACTTATTTATTTACAAGATTCCTTTTCATAGGAAGTGGGTTAGACTTAAATTTGTTTCATACTTGCTTTTTGATGCTCTCTTCGCTTCAACTCTCATCCTTATGAGAGCATCATTAAAATTATTGAGCCCATCTTAATGGCTATAAAGAAAGCACTTCTTGGGAGATAACCCATGTTTTTATTTTGCTACTGTTTTATTGTGTCTTGGAAGTTGTATCTTAATGGCTACTGTTTTTATTTTGCATCTTACTATCTCTTCGCCGAACTAGTGCACCTATACATCTGATAAGTGTATTAGGTGTGTTGGGAACACAAGAGACTTCTTGTATCGTAATTGCAGGGTTGCTTGAGAGGGTTATCTTTGACCTCTACCTCCCTGAGTTCGATAAACCTTGGGTGATTCACTTAAGGAAAACTTGTTGTTGTTCTACAAACCTCTGCTCTTGGAGGCCCAACACTGTCTACATGAATAGAAGCGTGCGTAGACATCAGATCTCGTCTAATATAAGTGTGTCATAGGTTTGGTGTTAGAATATTTAGATCAATTCAAGGGTTAATAGTGACGACTTCGGCCTGTGACGCTAGTCGTTAGGGGCACGTGCACGAAGACTTTCCGAGTGTCATCAATAATGTGAGGCTGGCTCCGGTAAGGAAGTAGCGACATCAGTGCGTCAGCGGCTCGCACTAGCGGAAGTAGTGGTCTTTAGGTGGTCCAAGAACCTCGATATAATTTTTTATTAAGTTTGTATTGCTTTGTAGTGCTTTGTACTTCTTACAAACTCATGGAATATATTCTGATTAAGCCAACACAAACAGCACACATGACCAAGCCTAATAGAGGATCGCCCCCACTTTATCCAACATAAGACACAAATAACCACCCTACATTTCAATACCGCGCCGCTAAAGACATATCATGATATTAGAGCATCTCCAACAGTCGCGCTAAATTTTAGCGCTGTAAAAGCACTCTGCAGCGCGCTCCATTTGTGTTTCGCGCATGAGGCCATATTCACCTCCAACAGAAGCTCTAAATTTTGGAACTGTAAAACTGGGTAGTTGTTGTTGTGCGCGATTTGTACCAGATGCTCTTTTCGGCGTGGTAGATATAGTGCATGAGATATCGCTTTTGCCCCGCGTTCTATTTTACGGTGCCGGTTGTAGCACATGTTGGAGCATCAATTTGCACCTCCCACACGCTAAATTAGTTGATTTTTAGATACTACCTGCGCTTGGAGATGCTCTTAAGAGGGCACCCATCAATTAACTATGAATCTAGGTTCTAGGGTAGGCATCACGCAGCGTGGGCTCTCCATGGGCTCCAGGACCAGACACTGATGCCGACAAGTGGACCGTAGGATCGGATGCGAAATTGCCAACTACTCCAATCTTCATCTCTTGTTCTCTTCTATCTCCAGGACGAGGTGGACACCTCGTATTTGGCCTTCCCGCGGAAAGCGGCCCGTCAGCCGAGCAAACAAAACAACACGACGCTTCCTTCCTTCCACGGATCTCTGAGCTGCTCCATCATTGATTCACGACTAAACACATAACTAAATCGATCCATCCACCTGTGGCCGTAAGCTAGCCGGAGCGTGGCTGTCAGCAGGTGGGCAACGCACATGGATTCATGTAACCGACTCACCAGAGAGAAACGGGAAGGAATTAATCCTGCGCGCCTGACCCAACACCTGTTCTCATTCCCATTTCAGATCGTGTAAATTAACCGGCACATGATGCTCCCAATCAACCCGTCGCCGTCGTCGTCGTTGTCACCCCCGGTGACCGTGGAGGTGGCGGTGGAGCCTCTCCGCCGCGGCACGCAACCCGTCAATCGGCGCCATTATTTATACACGCAGCATCCAGTGATAAGCTTTAAAATAGTACACATCTGCCACCAGCATCGATCGACAAAAATCCCAGAGATTAGCGCGCACTTCTCTCCCCGTCCACGACTGGGCCCAGCCTCGTCTTCCCGCGCCCTACACCCGAGCCCGATCCGACAACGCGAGGCCTGCCCATGGCGGACACGTCGTCGGCGGCAGCGCCGCTGCTGCTGCCATCGGGCAAGAAGTCGTCGTCGGCGGCGCAGTACACCCGATGCGCGTCGCACGCGCGGGACGAGCTGCGCAGCTTCCGGGCCTGCCTCCGCTGGATGTGCGTCGACCACACCTCCGGTCCCCGCTCCGCGGGGTCCTGGGCGGCCTTCTTCCTCCTCGCCGTCGCCGCGCCCGCGGCCGTCACCCTCGCGCTCCCTCCCGACACGCCGGACCGGCCCTTCGACGGGCAGGTGCAGGTCTCGCTCACGCTGGCGGCCGCGCTCGCGCACCTCTCCCTCGCCTCGCTGCTCCGGGTCGGCCTGCGCCGCCTGCTCTGCATCGACCGCCTCCGCCACGACTCCGACGCGGTGCGCGCGGGCTACACCGCGCAGCTGGCCCGCTCCTTCCGCGTCCTCGCCTGCTTCCTCGTGCCCTGCTCCCTCGCCGACGCCGCCTACAAGGCCTACTGGTACTGGGACGCCGCGCCCTTCCGCTCCCCCTGGTGGAACGCCGCCGCCTGCGCGCTCGACGTCGCCTCCTGGGTCTACCGCACCGCCGTCTTCTTCATGATCTGCGTCCTCTTCCGGGTCATCTGCTACCTGCAGGTGCTCCGGATGGTGGGATTCGCGAGGGAGTTCGGCAGGTTCGCAGACGTCGCCGTCGTGCTCGAGCACCACCGGCGGATCAGGGACCAGCTCAGGAGAATCAGCCACAGGTACCGGCGCTTCATTATCTTCTGCCTCGTGCTCGTCACCGCCAGCCAGTTCTGCGCGCTGCTCGCCACCACCAGGCCACACGCGCAGATCAATCTCGCCACCGCCGGCGAGCTCGCGGTGAGTACTCTGCTTCCATCTCCACCTCAATTACTTGTACGCACAGATCAGTCTATCTTTGCCACATCATTTCTGCAATTTCGGCACCGAAAATGGAAAATCAGTTTAGGCAACAACAAGCTATTATGTCACGTAATGATCCAGCTAAGTATGCGTTAGTGATTGCATCCATCAAATTCAGATAACACATAATTGGTGTTACAAATGAATCAAGAATTTCATGATTGTAGACTGTAGGTATCATGGTGGCAGTGGTGATTCTCCCGTACAGGGACATCCCTGCATGAAAACATTGTGTTCCGTTGTGAACCATTATGTTTCAGATATTTGAAACCTAACGAAACTTAGTACGAAGTATTACTTTCAGCACGAATGATAAAATTAAAAAAACAATGTGAATTGGAGGGCAACCAGGTACACGGAAGAAAAACATTTCTGTTCTATCCAATTCGATGGTACCACATGTGGGTATGATGTAGATACTGAAACCACTAATGGGAATAGGTGTACACATGCTTACAAAAGACGATAATTAATATGGTACAAATATCTAGCTGTCTTTGTTGTCCTAACGATAGGCATACATCAAGATTTGCTCTAGAATCATATTAGTATACACTATACAATTCAAATAATAGATAGCCAAAGCGATAAAATTTTGGAAGTGAATTGATATTGTTTCTCGGGTGAGGATTCTAGAGTCAAATATCAGAATGTCCAGTTCACATTTCTGATGACAGTGTTAGTACATCGAGTATTCGAGCATCTGTATAATTAAGAATTTCATTTCTCCACGAATTTCACCAACTACCGCGCAAATTAGCCTCGATCCATGACACCGTACGTCTCCATTGTTTGCATGCAGCTCTGCTCGGTGAGCCTCGTGGCGGGGCTGCTGGTCTGCCTCCACAGCGCCGCCAAGATCACGCACAAGACGCAGGCGATCACCAGCGTCGCGGCGGCGTGGCACGCCGACGCCACCATCCACGCCTTCGACAACGACCTGGAGGACCCCGACCCCGCTCTGCCCGCCGCCACGGGCTACCTGGCGCCGGCCAACGCCTACCGGGTGGCCTCCGGCGAGGAGTCCGACGGCTACAATGACGACGACGACGCCAGGAGCGATGACTCTCTCGACGACCCCAAGCTCGTGCCCTTCCAGGTCAACAACATGTGTTTCCAGAAGAGGCAGGCACTGGGTAAGCGCAAGCGCACGCTCCGGCAGGAATCCATTGTTGGCACGCGCCAGCAGCAGCTTCATAAGTTGTCGATAGCTAGCTAATGTCGACCGTGCTTGCTTATTTTGCAGTGACGTACCTGGAGAACAACCGGGCGGGGATCACGGTGTACGGCTTCGTCGTCGACCGGACATGGCTGCACGCGCTCTTCATGATCGAGTTCTCGCTCGTCATGTGGCTGCTGGGGAAGACGGTCGGTATTTCTTGAACCGGCTGCCTCACCTGTCCATGAGCTATCTCTGCTGCTGCTCCTTGCGATATAGATACTAAAGGCTGAACGTCAGATGGAGGGGTTCACTTCGGATGTAAAAATTCAGTGCACATAGTTTCAGTCTTTATTGCTTCGTCCCTATATGAAACTCAGACGCGGTTCTTTTGTTCTTAATTTTTTTGTGGAAGGGTTCGGATGGAGAACCATATTAGTTGTGCAGGTTTGATTCGATGGAAGTAATGTGAAAATTAGCTGCCAAGAAAAGAGTGGATTAGATAATATAGTGTGGAAGTATTATCAGTTTTGCAGGTCTATTCTCAAACGCCATGTTGAGTTGCATATTATTTGTAGTACATTATAATGTTCCCTGTCTAGCGAAGCTCATGGTAATGAAATTCTTTTGATCCATCCTGGTACACAGAGCATCTATTGAGTGAAACCAGAGTAAGACGACTTAATAACCTGCATAGCCATGACTGATACAGTCGACGCTGCGAGTTTGCTGCTGCATCCCGGGTGATTTGGGATAAAACCAGTAAGAGCATCTCCAACAATGCCCAACAACAGAGCACCACTTTTTGATTTTGACACTCGCAAACTCGCTCTCGATCACCACATAGATGAAGAACAGAGAGAGACAGTGGTTTTGCGCTGCGTGCAACCTTGCTTTTCTGCTTTCTTTGTCTCTTTTATTTAGCAGAACAAACGATCTACTAACTGAACCTTGGCACTTATTTAGAGACACACTTGATTAACCAACAAACTCCTAATATGCATATGCATGTCCTTCACCTCAACGATGCCAATGCAACGGCGCAGCTCCTGGAACTGCATAAGACCAGGTGCCTTCGTCATGATGTTGGAGAGCCGGTCCTTAGTACGCACGAACTTCAAACTCGAGTGAACTATTTTTTCGAATTTTTGAACAAATTTTTGAATCCCGTGAATGTATTTTTTAAACTCGTGAAATTTTTCAAACCCATGAACATTTTTTCAAAATCAAGTGAACAATTTTTTCCACTTTGTAAACATATTTTCGAATCCCATGAATGTAATGTTTAAACTCGTGAACATTTTTTCGAAGCCATGATTTGTTTTTTGAAACTGAGTGAACATTTTTCCGAGTCTGTGAACATATATTTGAATCATGTGCTCATGAACATTTTTCGAACCCATAAATATTCTTCCAAAATCGAGTGACCATTTTTCCGAATTTGTGAACATTTTTTTGAATCCCATGACTGTATTTTTGAACTCGTGAAAACATTTTTTCAAAGCCATGAATATTTTCTGAAACTGAGTGAACATCTTCTTAAAGCGAGTAAACATTTTTTTGAATCCTGTGAATAATATTTTTTGGCCGTGAGCAGCTTTTGAAAATTATGAATAATTTTACATCCACCGCACTCCTTGAATTTCATGAAATCCATAAACGTTTCTGCATTCATGTGAATATTTTTCGGACATTTAAACTTTTTCCAAGCGAGAAATGAACTGCCTTTGTTGAGGAAGGAAGGACACAGGCGTACATGGAGACTGGAGTCAGCGAAGCAAACAAAAGATGCGGAAACAGTGGAGCGACTGCCTTAACTGGGCCAGACCCACTATAGCGACCGCAGTGGGCGGTTTATAGGATTCGCGGGACTGGCCTTATTGTTCGTGCTTGTTTAGTGGGCTGATGCTCAAAAAAAGGCCCGAGCAAACTAGGCCTGAAACAAAAATATAATGGTCTGCCCCAGTTAACCTATTTATAAGGAAAAAAAATACAATTACAACTACAAATTATTCAAACATAAAACCTTCAAAAGGAGTATGTTGAGAGTGGGATTTGAACCCACCCTTTCGGAACAAACCCTCAATCTGCCGCCTTAGACCAACTCTGCCATCTCAACAATAATTGACGTTATTACATTCTTTCCAATTTAGAAATTAATTACTAACCAAAAGTGACACCATGTAATTTCCTAAGTAATATTCGTGAACACCTAATCAACCAAGATTATTTTCATCATATCTTGGTAGGGGGGTTTTATCATGAAATAATTGTGCGCTATTTCAACGTTTTAGTGCCGCTATAGTTTTTTTTTTTGCGAATAGGACACTGCCATTAAAAGAAACATCGAACAGTACAAAGCACCCCCAAAAGAAACGAAAATTACAACACGATCCTTGAGAAGTCCTTCATCTTCAACCTCCAAACCGTGTCGATGGCGCGCCGCCGCTGCCGCTCCTCCCAGAGTCGGCTTGACGTTGTTGGTTGCGGACGGAAGTCGCCGGGTTCAAGAAGACCACATCCGTTCCGAAGACGAAAAAGAAGGATGAATTGCCGCTGAAACTCCTTGACGATCCGAAGATCCCCACAACCAGATGAAAATCTCGAAGAGAACACCACTCCCACAATCCTCTCGACGTTGCTGCCGAGATGGAGTTGAAGCCGGGAAGACCTTATTTAGAAGGTGAACGATAGGCAATACATAATTTGCTCACTATGGCACTAATCTCGTTATTAGCCACAGTAAACTCGCTATTTATTGTAACATTGTAGCGTTATAGCGTGCTAAACAAGTTATGGAACTAGCGGCAACCCATGATCCCCCGATTCCAGCCTAGTTCAACTCAATCCCAGGTTGGCAACCAACCAGTCGCCACTTTCGACTCCCCATGAGCCGCGACGGTGTCGGCTACATCAGTAGCACCACTCTCCTCGACCTCCGCCGGCCGCCTCCGCGTGGCACGTCCCAACCAAAATCACCGGGAAGACGCACGCGCGCCTCGAACGGAGGAGCTTGATTTGACGCCGTCATATCAAGTTTTATTCTTGCGAGGTTCTCTTCCAACTAGGCCGTATCGGAAAGTAGTTTAGTAATGGTAGCCCTAGCCCCATAGACACCATAGTTTAGGTCTATAACTTTTAGTTCAGTTCAACTCTGTACTTCTTAGTTAAGTTCAGCTACATAGTTCTTGTCTTCGTCCTGCATTATTTTGTCTCTATGAGAGAAAGGAAAAAACGTGTGGTTGGTTAATTAGGTATGCATGTATTACTCTAGACAATTTTTTAGCTAATAAAATCCTTAATATAGATATTCTACCTGTCAATTTTCTATTTTTTATGAAAAGCTATTTTAAAAAATAGCGTCTTATTAGCATGTTATAACTTGCATAGGGTTTAGAAAAGGACCACGTTAAATCATTTAGCGCGCTATTTTTTTCTTGGTTTTTATATGAAAATAAAACAAAAAAAACCTACTAATAAAAATGAGTGGACGACAATGACATATTCTTAGCAAATGATCTGATTTTGATTAAAACAAGCACAGTCGTGGGACCAACACAATCTGAAACACATAACTCATACAAACATGCGAGCACCAGAGAGCACACAACACGCCCTGCTAAGTTGCTAACAAGACCAGAATCGGGCGCCGATTGTAGCGCGTGGTTCATGTGGAAATTCGACCACTAGTGCTGGCCATATGAAGTTGCATCACTAATTTTTTTGTCTTGAATTGGCCGACTACTGGACTTGATAGATCAGAGTTAGACGTCTTCACTATCGTTTATCGCCCTTGCGCGGAGCCTGGCGGAGACGACGGTGGCGCAGAGGGACAGGAGCATGCCGATGAAGAGGAAGACGACGGCGATGATGGCCGTTTTGTAGTAGCTGAGGAGGTCCTGCTGCACTTGCGGCAGGTACCTCCAGGGACCGTTGCGGATTAAGCGCATCACGTCGTCGGTCGAGCCGAACCCAGCGCCGACGCCGCTTGCCAGCACGACGCTGATGGCCTGCGCGCAGTGGCATGTTGACATTAGCATAGAGTTAATCGATGCAGGAGCAGGATCGTGCATGGGAAAGGGCCATACTCATAGCAGGAGCAGTAACTTACTATGTCCGCGTGCATGCTGATGTCGAGGATCATGGCGCTGGGTGTCGTCTTCCTGCTCTTGCACAGTAGGTAAATGGCGACGGGTATCTGCAGCAGGTTCCCGGCCGCCCCCACGATAGCTGACGCGACCACATACCTGCACAACACACCATATATAATCCTTGTGGCTCTGGATCTTGTAGACGCCTTGGAGCTGTACATGGGATTTGGAGAGTACATACTTGTGGCTCTGGAGCTTGTAGACGCCTGGGTCGCTGTAGTAGCCGTACTCCCCGTAGTCAGCGTTCCTGAAGACGACGCGGTTGTCCAGGATGAAGCGCACGGACATGAGCAGGACGGCTATCATGAGCAACCGCGCGAGGAGGCCGGAGGATATCCACACCGTCCGCCGTGACAACTCCATCTCGATCCTATAGTTTGATCGCAATCGATGGATGGGTCGATCTACCTATCCTTTAGCACTCGCGCCCTAGATCGCCCACATGCGGTACGTAGGTGGTATGGTGTATTTGTAGTTTGGTCATGATGACCTAGCCGGCCTTCCAATCGGAAGACACGGGACAGAGATAGCTGCCATTGGAGCGTGGCTTGAAGGTTGTATATTCCCTCTACGTCGGGCATGCCAGATCGATGCATATCCGCGCCATTTGTCGTCGAAATGTCCACCTACGAACGCACGCAGGAAGGTCACCGTGGAGCTAGAGCCTAAGTACCGAACTGAAGTTTGAGGAATGTTGGCAATATGTTAGTAAATTATTATCTGAATTTGCTTGGACTGGTGTGTCACTGAAATAGTTTGAACAAAAGGGTTATCTTTTTTGAACTTAATAAAATGATGAATAGGCCGGGCCCCTCATGAAATTTCATTGAAAGTGAAAACTAGCTGGTGCGGACACGGCAAGGCCCTATAGCAGCTCCCAAAGAAAGGAACGTGTGTGTTGCTAGGAAGCTTAGAGCATCTCCAGTCGCGTCCCCCAAACCGTCCCCCAAAGGGATTTGGGGTGCGCCGGACAAAAAAAGCGTTCCAGCCGCGTCCCCCAAAGTCCTTTTTTGTCCGGCGCGCCCCCATTCGGTGTCCGGCGCCCCGAGCCCGTCCCCGTCCCACAGGGGACGCTCCAGGGACGCCGGACACACCGAAAAGCGAGGCAGGGAGTGGCGGGGCCGACCCGTCAGCGGCACAATTAATTTAAACCTAACCGTCGCCTACCTCGCGACGAAAGTTATTGGCGCGCAGCGACGGTGCAGTTCCGCGAGAGGCGCAGCGACGCGTCCCGTCGCGCCTAGCTCTGCGTGCCGGCGTTAATGAGCGCCACCGCTCCTCCGCCTCCCTCCGGCCTATAAAAGGGGCGCCTCTCATCGTCCCTCTCACACACAAACCCTAGCGCCTCTCTCCCAAACCCTAGCCGCCACCATCTCTCAACAAGACTCGACGCTATGTCTGGTAGAGGCGGACCTCGCGGCCGCGGCCGTGGTCGTGGTCGTGGTCGTGGCCGCGGCGTAGCTGAACGCTCGCCGTCGCCTTCCACGCCGCCGCCTTCATCATCGTCGGAGATGGACGTGGAGCCGGACGTCCTGTTCGAGTTCGTCCACGTCCTCAAGGGCGACCCGCGCGGCATCCGGAGGCTGCCGGACTCCTTCGCCGAGTACGTCGGCGGCGTACGCCCGCGCACGATGCATCTGCGGGAGCATTCGTGCGGCTACCGCCGGTGGATCGTCAAGGCGATCTACGACGCGCGCGGCAAGATGTACCTCAACATCGGCTAGGAGAAGTTCGCGCGCCACCACAGCCTCCAAGCCGGCTTCATCCTCGTGTTCTCCTACTTGGGCAACAGGGACATGAAAGTCAAGGTCTTCGACGAGAGGCGCTGCCTCCGGGACTACCACGTCGACAGGGACGACGACAACACCGACGAGGAGGACGACTGAATGAGTGTTGTTTCTTCGCAGCGAATACGTGCACGGAGGTTTCTGCCTGTTCGCCTCATCGGTAGAACCAACAAGGGCACCATCCTCCCGCTGGATTTTCCAGTTTAGGTGATCAGGTATGCCCTCGAGTGTTCTTTCTTAGCAGCGAACACACGAAACCTTCGATGCACGGCCTAGTTAGGTTTAGTTTCTTTGCAATATTTTATATTTGTGTCCACCATGGTTCAAACTATGTATTAGTTTGTGGAAAACCATGTTCCAAACTGTGTTTTCATGTAAACCACGTTCCAAATTATGTATTAGTTTGTGGAAATTGAAATAAAAATGCCAGAAAAATTATTTTAAATGTTTGGGGGCGGCGTTTGGGGGACGCGGCTGGGGAGCGACGTCCCCCAAACGCGGCACGAACGAAACACGTCCCCCAAACGCTCGATCCGGCGCGGTTTGGGGGACGGTTTGGGGGACGCGACTGGAGATGCTCTTACAGTGCGACGGCGGCACAATGTCCACTGATGATGACCGAACGATAATTTACTCAGTTAATTTAAGAATTAACTTTTGGTTTTGTCTGTGTGTCTCGGAGCTGTGTTCGGGTGCGGTGCTATATGCTAGCTGTAGCTACTTTTGTTATATATACTGGGATAAAGACATGAAGAAAGAATTAAATGTACAGCTCTCTGTCCGAATTGCATCTGTCAAATGGTAAGCGACGACGAGAACACATGCAAACTTGGAAACATCAGAAAAAAAACAACAAAATAAACGGTCGATTGAGTATCGGGTATAATTTTCGGTCCCATAAAGGGTGTACATAACAACCTTGTTGCTAGATGCCAAGCACACTAAAACAAGTGACCCACAATATGCAATCCATCCATCCGTTTCCAAGTTATTGAAGCTATATGTTTGTCCTAAACTTGGTGTTTTACCGAAGTTATAAAAAATAACAACATCTACAACACCAATTTAGTTTTATTAAATTATATTTTTATACTATATATATTTGATGTCATAGTATCAACATAATCCGGTTAAACTTAGAGAAGTTTTATTTAGAACAAATCAATAACTTTCACTATTTTGAACGGAAGAGTATGTAGTAAACGAGTTTGGGCACAACTCATCCAAGTGAGAGGGTCGTAATCTCGTGAAAGAACGTGGCATCAACCCGAGGAGGCCACTAGTTGGAAAAAGCCTATCGACGGCGTGAAAAATAGACCTTAGCTGTGTGTAAGGGCATCTCCAGCGGCGTGATGCAAACGGACGCTGAGCGACCGTTTGCGTCCGCCGGGTTGAAAAAATGCGTCTGGTACCACCTCCAGCGGGACGACGTAAAGTGATCGGGCCGTCCGCAGCGACGCAAACCTGTCCCAAATATGCACCTCAGATGCGTCTCTGCGGACGCTGCGGACGCGCAAAGTGTCAGCTCGCGTCCGGCGGACATTTCGTCGGCCCGCCTGGCAGCGACCCTGCGTCGATGCGTCTTCTCAGGCGCGCCAGCGACTGGCGCCGCTGCGTCGTTTCGGCAGTCTGCGCCACGTTAATGGCGATGACTCGGCTGCCGAGCGGCCGCCGCCTACCTCCGGCAACCACGTTAATAGCGACGCCACACGTCCCGCGGCCATCGCCTGCCTCCGCCCAATGCATCGACAACGGCCCTCTCGGCATCAAACGGCTCCCGGACAAGTTTGCCGAGTTCATCGATGGCGTCGAGTCGGCGCACTTGCAGCTACGGAAGGCCAGCTGCAACTTCTGCCGGTGGACTGTGGAGGTCTTGTTGACGGACAAGGCAAGATGTGCCTGCACAAGGGGTGGGACAAGTTCGCCCGCGACCTCGCGCTCGAGCCCGGCTGCCGCAGGCACTACCACACCGCGAATCCGGCTCGGACACCGATACAGCTTGCCGCAGGCACTACCACACCGCGAATCCGGCTCGGACACCGATAGTTAGAACTTAGAATGTTCTTTCTTTGCAGCGAATATGGCCACGGACCAGTTGAAGCCAGTAGTGAAGGTTTCTGGTTGTTCTTCCTCGGAAGAACCAACAGGGTCACCGTCACGAGCTGGATTTTCTAGTTTGGGTGACTGGGTGCGCCCTCGAATGTTCTTTCTTGGCAGCGAACATACGAAAATCAACATAACTGGTTTCTTTTTTTTAAAAATGTTTTTATTTGTGTCAACCATGGTTCAAACTATGTATTAGTTTGTGTAAACCATGTTCCAAACTATGTACTATTAGTTTATGTAAAATAATGTTCCAATATGTAATATTTGGAACTATGTTTAAATGGAGAACAGAAAAAAAACAAGTAAAAAAATGCGTCGCCCCTGCTGGAGCCACCCTAGACGCGCGGACAAAAACGGTCATTTTAGCGTCGTGACGCAAATGGACACGCGCGAACAATAAAGTGCGTACGCCTCTGAAGATGCCCTAAGGGCATGTACAATGGGGTGATGTCAGCCTTCCCTTAGTGATGCCACGTCAGATTTTTGCTTAGTTGGAGGAGAGAGAATGAAGAGAGAGAAGGTTGTCTTCCCTTAGCTAAGGGATCATCTCTTAGAAAATAAGGGAAGACCATTTTCTCCATTGTATCACATATGTCTTCCCTTAGCAACAAATTTCCTACCAAAATTTAATTTTTCATATTAATTGCTAGAGATGGCTGTAAGAAATAATGCGTTGTATGGCTTATATCTAATGCCTTCTCTAGCTAACGTGGCGGCGTAAGGGAAGGCATGCCTTCTCTACCATTGTATATGCCCTAAGTGCCACGTTGCCGTTATCTCGCCGTTGGTAAACCCAATCGGCCGTGTTCCACGTTATACTCCTTTGGTAATAGAATACCGCTGGCGTGCCACTATCCATGCAGCCTGTATCTTTTTACTGGTGGCGTATATCGCCGCTGGAACGCCACTAACTATTTTCGAATTTAGGAGCAATATTGATATAGTAGCAGCAATAACGACATGCTGAAGGTCATCAACAATAGCAAAAATAATTGACAAAATAGTACCATGCAAACACGCTAGCAAGTTCACCACTTATTTATATCCTAGATATTATCAACGATCTTCTGAGATGTTTTGGTCGTTGTAGCTCACGTAGAACCAAAATATGTTCAATCTCTTTTGTTTGTGACGAGAACCTTGTAGACTGGAACATCATCAACGATATTAATTGATCCAACATTGCTCCTTCGCATTTTCAACTCAGCCACTGCTGAGGTTTCCTTGTTAATGGTAATGATGACCTTCTCCAAGACTTAATGGCAATGATGAACTTCTCCAAGGACTTCTCGCCTTATGAAGCAAGGGATGATCTAAGACACATGTTGAAGAAGAACAAGTAGGCGTGTCAACTATGAAAAAAGGCCACACACTGAATAAAACATACCATCTTATATAGGAGGAAAAAGGGAAGTTCTAGGAAGAAACACCTAGATGTTCCCCTTAGCATTGTAAACTCTGGGTGGTTAACCACATGGCGACACTCATACAACCTCTTGTCACCAAACTTTCAACACACAATAATATCCATTTGCTGCATTTTAACAAATAAAAACAAAATAATAAGACACTCTAAAACACTAACACAACATATATCATACATATAGTCTGACAAATAACTAATTAAACTAAGAGACCTTGCCTACAATGAGAGCAGATTAGGGACCGTGTCTTGTACTCAGGCGCTAGGAGTCACAGAGTACAAAGGGGGTGCCCGTAGCGCCTCCTCACTCCATGTTCTTGCTACGAGCAGTGCTTCATCACACAATTTGCTATGAAGAAGCATCGTTACTGTAGTTTATTAAACACTAGATTGTTATCTACACTTCACTAACTATATTACGAAATTGATCTACAAATTTGAACGCTATCAACTACAATTGATCTACAAATTATACTACTTTTATATATAACTATCATAATTATACATAGCTAATTAACAATCAACTACACCACTAAGAGATTGGCGGGCGGCACTCACCGAGGACGGAGGAGCGGCAGTCGTCGGGATTCACCGGTGATGATACAAACGTAGGTGATTGCGTGGCTCGAACGGAGGAGATTGGGCGACATAGACGGAGGTGACTGCGTGGCGCGAATGGAGGCGACAGGGCGACGCAGACGAAGGCGACAACATGGCGCGGACGAAGTTGACGGGGTGGCGTGGGATGGGCACGATGGGCGCGCGCGACATAGAGTCACGGGGTGGCGTGGGCTGGTATTGGAAGATATCGTGAGAGGGTGTGTGGATGGAGGGGGGTGTTGGGGAGGGCATTTTTTACGCTGGCGTGGATTTTTTATGGCGTCACTACTATTTTTATGTCTATAAGCTATATTTTCTACTATTGGGTTGCTCGTCATTGTGCCTCCTCAAGACTTCTTTTTCTTTGGGACATTTTCTCTCGACCTCTAGTGCAAGAGTTCCCCTGGAGCAAGGTTTAGCATAGGGTACCTTATATTATACTATCTCTGTCTATAAAAGAATGTTGAAGGTTTATCTAAATTTAGATGTATCTAGTGCACAAATATGTCTGAATTTGGACAAACCTCTGACGTCCTTTTATAGATGGAGGGAGTATATGTTTTTTATGTTTCAAAGATGACCTCCACTACCCTTATATGAAGGGTGAAGCAAGGGTAACTTAGTTTTCTCCTCGGGTAAGATTAATTCACGAGGTCTATGGGCCATTGGTAGAGCATGGGCTTGGTTAGCTTTCTCCTTTCTTATGGGGTTCTTCTTTTTGGCGGGAGCGGTGGACGAATTTTCTCTGTGCCGCTGACGCGTCGGGTCCGCGTCGCTTCGCCTCACTTTTGGGTGTGTCCGGCGTCCCGGAGCGTCCCCTGTGTAGCGGGGACGGGCTCGGGACGCCGGACACCGTATCGGGCCGCGTCGGACAAAAAACGTTCTCCGTTTTTTATCCGACGCGTCACAATTCTCTTTGGGGAACGGTTTGGGAAAGGAAAACGCTTCCGATCCGGCGACCGATCGCTCGCCAGCGATCGGTCGTCGTCCCTCGCTCCCGCGCGGCCCTATATGGGCCTGGTTTTTCGGCCCAAACTGGAGTGTTGCTTTTTTTTAAGAAATGTACAGTGTTGTTTCCAAATTTGTAACAATTAGATAAAAAATTTGTTGTAAACTCACACGACATAATTTGTAAGATTTTTCTAAGTGATATGTTACGAAAATGTGTGTTTCTTGATACGTTGTAAATGTATGACTTTTTTGTTGTAATTATTTGTGATTTTTGGTGTAATTGTTTTAGTCATGGACACTTTTTTTCGTAGAGATGTTGTATATGTTCGTTAGTTTTGTAACAAATGCGTATAAAAGTTATAGAGAAAGCATGTCAGAGATGTTGTAATGTTTACCTGGACGTTTGCTATAAATTATTTTGTTGTAATCACTAATAATTTTTGGTAAAAATAGCTGGTGATTTTTGTTGTAATTTGATATATATAAAATGTGTTATTTTCAATCAAATTTTCACAGTCACGAACACATGTTTTTTGTTGTTATAGCTTTTGAATTTTTATTGTAATTGTTGTCAATTTTTGTTGTAAACCAACCTATAGCAAAACAATTGTTGTTTAACCATTTTTTTATAATACTATTTTGTTTATATTTTTTGTAATTTTTTTGTTGTAATAGTACATATTTTTTGTAAGCGAAGTGAGAGATTTTGTTGTAATACTTAGTATAACTTGGATCTGTCCTCGGGTGGCATTTGTGTTGTAAATATAGTGAAGGTCGGGTCCAAAGGGATATAGCTTTCACTTTAACTGGGAGAAGAATAGGACCGCGGGTTAAGTTTCAGAAAAATAGGGGGCAAA
Source organism: Lolium rigidum (assembly GCF_022539505.1). Lineage (NCBI taxonomy): Eukaryota > Viridiplantae > Streptophyta > Magnoliopsida > Poales > Poaceae > Lolium > Lolium rigidum. Next base: position 200,392,354 of record NC_061509.1, read on the forward strand.
ATGCAAATCTCGCACCGCGGTAGATTTCGAACGTCAGATCATGATCGTACAGCGCGGGGAACAACCGGTTTTTGGCCTTCCCATCCGCCGACCGACGCGTAGCGTCCGCCTTTGGGAAACGACTGGAGATGCTCTAACATATCTCCTATGGAGAGACCCATGGCGTCACGGATGGACGGAGTGCTGGAAGGTGGATTGTTGCAAACTATACGCATAGCGTGATCCATTGTGATTCCATCTTTCCTTCGTATTGTGAACGGAAACGGACACCGTTCGATCAGGCATTACCGACCTACTCCCTCCGGTCCTAAATATAAGCCATATAATTTCTGGCACGGAAATTAAGAAACGCATATTTAGAAAAAATTACACCATGTTTGACTAGGGTTAACCGTAAGTAATTGCCCTGAGCTAATGGAGGACTTTGCATAAGATAAGTAAACCTAATCAAATCTCCAAAAATATTGTCCATACAAGTAGGGCAACGGAATAAACCTTATATTCTGGAATTTTTCTCAAAAAACTATATGACTAATATATAGGAACGGAGGGAGTATGTTTTACTGGCCTATTTAATAAGTTCTGATGCGTCATCGTACACCTCAAAACAAGAGCAGCCGGGGGCCGGCCATGGAGTCGTGGCGTGAACTGCCCGGAATGTTCATCGAGGCAATGGGGAGGGGCCTGGGGTCGGCCATGCGCCTCCACAGCGACGTGAGCAGCGTCGAGCATCACGTGCACAACGGCGGCTGCAAAAACGAGTTCGCCGCGGCGGTGGAGGCCTGCAAAACCGCGTACTTCAAGGAGCTAGAGGGCGACGTCGCCGCCGCCGACACCGACGCGTGCGTCAAGGCCACGGCCGCACTGCACAAGTGCTTCTGTGGCAACCGGGAGTGGTTCAAATACCAGTTCATTAGCCGCCTCGAGGAGGGCCTCGACCAGGACCGCGATCCGCCGCCGTCGCCGGAGCAGGTGAGGATGGAGTACTACGAAAAGTTCAGGTGGTGGACCGGCATGAGAAGAAGCTAATAATGATGCATTGTGGCCATGTATAGACAAATTTTATTTTCCAACAAGTTGAATCTCCTTTTTAGCTCTTTTTTTTACATGATTCCTGTCGCCCGCCGGACATGATTCCTGTCGGTTAGGATTTGTAGGGTTCATAGCTATAGATAGCGTACTTATGTGTGTACACACCCGTTGCAATAACAGTTCGTGAGTAGTACTATTACCTTTCTGGAAAATACATTGGTGTGTTGGTTGTTCACTAATATAGTACGTTCGCTGCCACATACCCCTCGCCGGTTATACAGTGTGCATTGGTTTTCGCAAAAATCAAACTGCATTAACTTTGATCAATTTTATTGAGAAAATTATATGAATCTCTATGATACCTAATCCATACCATATTGTGATGAATCCAGTGGTATCGATTTGATATTCTAGATGTTGATTTTTTTATAAACTTCGTTAAAGTGTATATGGTTTGACTTTAAAAACCTAATACGTGCACACTATATTTTAGCATAGAAGGAGTACTACTACATTAGAGAACAGAGGTAGTACTAGCTAAGAGCAATTCCAATAGTATAGCCAGCTGCTGGCTATAAGCCAAGTTCCATGTCATCTATAGCCAACTTAGAGCACATATACAATAGTGAGCTATAAAAATGTAGTACTTTATCAATGTATGGCCCATCTTTCACTCTCACAAAGTGCCTAGGAGAACGTGGTAGAGCTAGCTCTTGCATAAGAGCCCACTCTCTTTCTCTCTCCTCCAACTAAGCAATAATATACTATTTTAATCCTTATAGCCAGCTGACTAGGACTTATTGTACTTGCTCTAACTAGTTCAAAGCTTTTTCAATTTGAGCCAATCTCGATCTCCTCCAATCATCCCCAAGAAGTGCTCGGCGTTGGGGCTTGTACCAACAGATTGTTGGGGTTGAAGCCGAAGATACGTGCGGCTACTCCATCAATGCGCGGTACGTGGATGATCACTTGACCAAGGGTGGTTGCTGATGACCCACAAGTATAGGGGGTGTATCGTAGTATCTTCGATAAGTAAGAATGTCGATCCCAACGAGGAGCAGAAGGTGTTGACAGGCAGTTTTGATGAAGGATTCACTGTAAATGCTCACAGACAAGTATTCGGGGGGTTTTGATGTAACAGATGAATAAAGTACAAGTAAGTAAAATGCGAGAGAAATAATTGCAGCGAGTGGCCCAATCCTTTTTAGCACAAAGGACAAGCCGGTTTGTTTACTTATAATGACCAAACGTTCTCGAGGACACACGGGATTTTAGTCTAGTGCTTTCGCTACATACGAGTTGATTAATCTTCATTGTTTTGATAAGTGTTGTGTGGGTGAACCTATGCTAATGTACCGCCCTTTCTAGGACTAATACATACTTGTGATTATACCCCTTGCAAGCATCCGCAACTACAAGAAAGTAATTAAGATAAATCTAACCACAACCTTAAACTCTGAGATCCCGCGATCCCTCCTGCATCGATATACCAACGGGGGTTTAGGTTTCTGTCACTCCGGCAACCCCGCAATTGGCAAACGAGTACAAGATGCATCCCCCTAGGCCCATAAATGGTGAAGTGTCGTGTAGTCGACGTTCACACGACACCACTAGAAGAATAACATCACAACTTAAATATCATAACATTGAATATTACTCAACCATAATTCACTACTAACATTTAGACTTCACCCATGTCCTCAAGAACTAAACGAACTACTCACGAGACATCATATGGAACATGATCGGAGGTGATATGATGATGAATAACAATCTGAACATAAACCTTGGTTCAATGGTTTCACTCAATAGCATCAATAACAAGTAGAAATCAGTACCGGGAGAGTTTCCCCTATCAAACAATCAAGATCAAACCCAAATTGCTACAGCGGTGACGATGTCCAGCGGTGGAGATGGCGGTGATGATGGTGGAGATGATGATGATGGTGATGGAGATGATGTCCAGCTCGATGGCGGTGACGATGGCGTCGATTTCCCCCTCCGGGAGGGAATTTCCCCGGCGGATTCCCTGCCCGCCGGAGAGCTCTTTTCTCTCCGGTGTTCTCCGCCCCGCGAGGCGGCCGTAACCCTTCGTGAGGATTCCTCTGTAGCTTAGGTCTTCGGGACGAAGGGTTTCGCGAAGAAAAGGAGGCGAAAGAGGCTGAGGGGGCCCCACACCACATGGTGGCGCGGCCAGGCCATGGGCCGCGCCGCCCTATGGTGTGGGCCCACCTTGGGTCCAACTGGCTCCCCCTTCTGGCTTCCTTCGTCATCTGGAAAAATAGGATTTTTGGTAAAACTTCCTTCCACAGTTGATCTTCCGAAATATTGCATCCTGACGGTGCTTTTTCCAGCGGAATCCTGGCTCCGGTGCTCGATCTCCAAATAATCATGAAACATGCAAAATAGATGAAATAACATAAGTATTGTGTCCCAATATGAAATATATCAATGAATAACAGCAAATTATGATATAAAATAGTGATGCAAATTGGATGTATCAACTCCCCCCAAGCTTAGACTTCGCTTGTCCCCAAGCGAAACTGAACTCGGTAAACAGGACCGCATGTTTATGGAGTGAAGAGTCGATAAACAAAATACGGACAAGAAGCATCATATTCATTCACACAAGACATTATAGTAAACAACTTCCTCATATAACTCAACTTGAAACAAGTATAAGGTAGTCACAAATAAAGGTGCATAAGAAATCATAATTGGTGATGGCAAACTTTATTCTTGGTCAGAGAACAGAGATTATACTTATCTATTGAGCAGCGCTCTCATATTCAAGCTTATGGTAAACTTGCATACTCAATCATATTAATCATTGATTACTTTCAAAGCTATAATCATTCAGGTAAAACTTGTACTAAACAAGAAAGAGTAAAAACATGATGAAGCAAATCACAATATAATAGTTTGATCACAACAACTCAAATGCTTGCTTGAGATGGAGGGAAATAGGTTTACCGACTCAACATAAAGTAAAAGACAGGCCCTTCGCAGAGGAAGCAGGGATTAAATCATGTGCTAGAGCTTTTTCAGTTTTGAAATCATATAAAGAGAATAAAAGTAAAGTTTTGAGAGGTGTTTGTTGTTGTCAACGACCGGTAGCGGGTACTCTAACCCCCTTGCCAAACAGACCTCCAAAGAGCGGCTCCCATGAAGGACGTTATCTCTACCAGCAAGGTAGATCATCCCTCTTCTCTTTTGTTTACATGTACTTTAGTTTATTTAAGGATGACACTCCCCCCAACCTTTGCTTACACAAGCCATGGCTAACCGAATCCTCGGGTGCCTTCCAACAATCTCATACCATGGAGGAGTGTCTATTGCAAAATTAAGTTGCTTATCGATGAATCGAGCAAAACACGTGAAGAGAATTATTAATGAAAGTTGATTAATTGGGGCTGGGAACCCCGTTGCCAGCTCTTATTGCAAAATTATAGGATAAGTGGATGAAGACACTAGTCCATTAGTGGAGGCTGCCTAACAAGACTGAAAGATAAAACACCACATACTTACTCATGAGCTATAAAACATTGACACAAATAAGAAGTAATAAGTTTTGAATTGTTCAAAGGTAGCACATGAAGTATTTACTTGGAATGGCAGAAAATACCATGCAGTAGGTAGATATGGTGGACACAAATGGCATAGGTTTGGGTTCAGGTTCGGATGCACAAGAAGTATTCCCTCTCAGTACAGGTCTTTGGCTAGCAAGGTTAAATAGCAAGCACAGGAGTTGAGGGAAACAAACAAATATACATGTGATAGAAACAATCATGCATCTTACTTGTAAGCACAAACAGTTTTAACTTTAGAATACTAAGCTAAGAACTGATAAGAAAGATAATAACATCTTCTACATGTGTTTCCTCTATTCTTCTTAAACTCAAAGTATTGTTGCTATTGACCATTGCTAAGTTTGCCAAAACCAAATAGATTTACTCAATGCTCCCAAAGTGGTACCAATACTAAAATCATGATCAATCATATAGTAGAAATTCCAAACTAAAATAAGGTGTGCAATATGTAAATGATAAGACTTCTCATTAATATTCCATAACGATAACTCACACCAAGGGATACATAAACAAACTAAAGGAGAGATACTTCCACACTGCAACCCATCTCATACGATAACTTCCCTACTCATGATATGACACTACTTGATAGTAAAAAGTAAAAGGTAGTGATGATGTGATACCGCGGCACTCCCCAAGCTTGGAACAAACCAAGGGGATGCCAATACCGATGATGGATTACTCCTTTGGCGATGGTGGTGATGAATCCCTCATGCGCTTCTTACGGATCTCCTTCGACTTCAGCTTCTCGACTTGGCAAATCTGCACTAAGTCTCGAAGAGATTCATTGTTATCCGAAATCGGCGATGGCGAACCCGTGACGGGCATCAAGTAATATCCCAACATTCTACGGAGTCGGTGATTCTCCTCCCTGAGTATCTCCACTTCTCTTCTTAGAGCCCGGTATTGACCACAAAACTCATCGGTAGTCCGTAGAGCTTCTTCCAGCACAGGGAAAGAGTCGAGGCCAAGAGCAGGGGTAAAGGTCCCTGCAAGTTATGAGAGAAAGAACGTCGAGTATCAACAGATCCCACCAAGACTTGCTTACTCCCCACAGCTTGTTGCTCTTGTTTTGACGACACCCTTTTCACTTCTTCCTTCGAAGGCCCCTTGCCCTTGTTGTCGGAGGTCATGGTGCTCCAAGATTGAAAATAGATCCTGGCAGAAACAGCTGGAAACAAAACACGTCGAGAAAACGATATACGGACCTCCAGGGGTCCGGGGGATTTTATAATAAAAATTTTCAGAACAAACGGAAAGTACCAGGTCGAACCAGAGTCGGAAAGGGGCGACGAGGCGGTGCCACCATAGGTCGGCGCGGCCAGGCTGGGGCCCGCGCCGGCCTGTAGTGGCACGCCCTCGTGCGTCTTTTCCACTCCGTTTCGATCTCGTAATTTTTCATATTTTCCAAAAACAGCAAAAATGTTGTTCGGAAAGTAAATCGCGAACTTTTCATTACCAGTACTGTTACCTATTCAAAGTTGAGTTCTGGGGACTCGTCAATTTGTCCTTTGATGAAAGCCTCCGGTGTTTCCACTTGAATAATATCAACATCAACATTATAAGAATCACCTGAGATATAATGCTTGAGTCTTTGTCCATTCACCACTTGAGTAGCATTGCCTTGGAGAGAGCTAATCTTAATTGCTCCTGAACGATACACCTCCTCAATAACATATGGTCCTTCCCATTTCGAGAGTAATTTCCCTGCAAAGAATCCGAGACGAGACCGATACAATAGGACTTTATCCCCAATATTAAACTCTCTTTTGATGATCCTTCTATCATGCCATTTCTTAACTTTTTCTTTAAAGAGTTTAGCATTTTCATAAGCTTCACTTCTCCATTCATCTAGAGAACTTAATTGTAGCAACCTCTTATTACCGGCAAGTTTAGGATCTTTATTTAATTCTCTAACATCCCGATAAGCTTTGTGTTCTAGTTCTAAAGGTAAATGACAAGCTTTTCCGTAAACCATTTTATAAGGTGACATTCCCATGGGGTTTTTATAAGCAGTTCTATAAGCCCATAGTGCGTCTTTCAATTTACTAGCCCAATTCTTTCGGGATTTATTAACGGTCTTCTGCAAGATAGATTTAATTTCTCTATTTGATAGTTCTACTTGACCACTACTTTGAGGGTGATAAGCGGAAGCAATTCTATGATTAATACCATACCTAGCAAGAGTTTTTCTAAAACCTCCATGAATAAAATGAGAACCTCCATCAGTCATAATATATCTAGGTACTCCAAATCTAGGAAAAATAATATCTAAAAGCATTTTTAACGAGGTCTCACCATCAGCACTTTTTGTAGGTATGGCTTCCACCCATTTAGTAACATAATCAACAGCAACAAGTATATGAGTGTTACCTTTTGAAGAGGGAAAAGGTCCCATGAAGTCAAATCCCCAACAATCAAACGGTTCAATAACAAGAGTATAATTCATAGGCATTTCATTGCGTCTGGAGATATTACCAACCCTTTGACATTCATCACAAGATAAAATAAACTTCCTTGCATCTTTGAAGAGAGTTGGCCAATAAAAACCTGATTGTAGAACCTTTTGCGCGGTTCTATCTCCGGCGTGATGTTCTCCATAAGCACTGCCATGACATTTACTCAATATCTCTTGTTGTTCATATTCGGGAACACACCTTCGCAGAATACCATCCACTCCTTCTTTATATAAGTGTGGGTCATCCCATAAATAATGCCTCAAGTCATAAAAGAATTTCCTCCTCTGCTGAGCTGAAAAGGTTGGCGGCAAGTACTTGGAAACAATAAAGTTAGCATAATCAAGCATACCAAGGACTATCTCGCGAGCTCACCTTTATTACAGCCAATTGTTCATTTGGAAAACTATCATTAACAGAGAACAGGATCATAAGCAATATTTTCCAATCTAGACAAATTATCAGCAACAGGATTATCAGCACCTTTCCTATCTACAATATGTAAATCAAATTCTTGCAAAAGAAGTACCCATCTAATAAGCCTCGGCTTAGCATCTTTCTTTGTCATAAGGTATCTAATTGCAACATGATCAGTATGAATTGTAACTTTTGAATCAACAATATAAGATCTAAATTTATCACAAGCAAAGACTACAGCTAACAATTCTTTTTCAGTAGTAGCATAATTTCTTTGAGCAGCATCAAGAGTTTTGCTAGCATAATGAATAACATTTAGTTTTTTATCTACTCGCTGTCCAAGAACAGCGCCTACAGCAAAATCACTAGCATCACACATAATTTCAAAAGGTAAGTTCCAATCGGAGGTTCAACTATAGGAGTAGTTGTTAAGGCTTTCTTTAGAGTTTCAAAGCTTCCTTACAATCATCATCAAAAACAAAAGGTACATCTTTTTGAAGAAGATTAGTAAGAGGCTTTGAAATCTTGGAGAAATCTTTAATAAATCTCCTATAAAACCCAAGCATGACCAAGAACACTACGAATACCTTTAACATCCCTTGGATAGGGCATCTTCTCAATGGCTTCAACTTTAGCTCTATCAACTTCAATACCTCTCTCGTAAATTTTATGTCCCAATACAATTCCTTCATTAACCATAAAGTGGCATTTCTCCCAATTAAGAACAAGGTTAGTTTCTTCACATCTCTCGCAAAACTTTATCAAGGTTTCGCAAGCAACTATCAAAAGAATTCCCGTAGACGGAAAAATCATCCATGAATACTTCCACAATACTCTCACAAAAGCCATGAAAAATAGCAGACATGCATCTTTGAAAAGTAGCAGGAGCATTACATAAACCAAAAGGCATACGCCTATAAGCATAAGTTCCATAGGGACAAGTAAAAGTGGTTTTCTCTTGATCTTTAGCTTTAACAAAAATTTGTGAAAACCCGTAATAACCATCCAGTAAAGCAAAAATGAGTATTTTTAGATAACCTTTCTAACATTTGATCAATAAATGGTAAAGGGTAATGATCTTTCTTAGTAACCTTATTAACTTTTCGATAATCAATGCACATTCTATACCCTACAACTACTCTTTGAGGTATGAGCTCATCATTATCATTAGGCACAACATGTCATTCCTCCTTTCTTAGGAACACAATGCACAGTGACTAACCCATCTACTATCAGCAATAGGATATATAATACCAGACTTCAAGAAGTCGTAATACCTCATTTCTTACCACATCCTTCATCTTGGGAATTAGACGACGCCGAGGTTCAACAACAGGCTTCGCATCATCTTCCATATTAATGGCATGTTGGCAAATAGAGGGAGAAATCCCCTTCAAGTCATCAAGAGTATAGCCAATAGCACCTCGGTGTTTCTTCAATATTTGCAATAATCTTTCTTCTTCAAACTCTGTAAGCTTAGAACTAATAATAACAGGATATGTTTTCTTATCATCAATATGAGCATATTTAAGATTATCAGGCAAAGGCTTTAAATCAAAAACAGGATCTTCCTTTGGTGGCGGTGTTGTACCCAAGTCTTCCACCGGTAAATCATGCTTGAGAATAGGTTGGCGAAGAAAAATCTCCTCAAGCTCATCTCTTTCTTTCCTAAAAACTTCACTCTCGCTATCCTCCAAATGTTGCCGCAAAGGATTATTAGGAACAAGAACAATAGATGCACACTGCTCCATTTTAAAATCATTACTAGGCAAATCAGCTTTATAAGGAGTTTTAGTAAATTTAGAGAAGTTAAACTCATAAGATTCACCAGCAAATTTAGTCAAAATTTTCTCTTTCTTGCAATCTATAATAGCTCCACAAGTATTTAGAAAAGGTCTACCAAAAATGATAGGACAATAATCACTAGCAAGCAGAACCAAGTACCAAAAAGTCAAGCAGGATATTTAATCTTACCACATAGAACTTCCACATCTCGAACAATACCAATTGGAGAAATAGTTTCTCTATTAGCCAGCTGAATAACCACATCAATATCTTCAAGTTCACAAGAATCAATTTCGTGCATAATCTCCGTGTAAAGCTCATAAGGTATAGCACTAACACTTGCACCAATATCACACAAACCATAATAGCAATGATCACCAATTCTAACAGATAGCATAGGAACACTAGCTTGTTTGGGTTTATTAGGATGTGAAACAATATTAGAAGCATCTTCACCGAAAATAATATGACCATCCTCTACATTTTCAGTCACAAGATCTTTAACTATTGCAACAAAGAGGTTCAACTTTTATTTGTTCTTCAGTGTTCTATAGGTTTCCTTTCACTTTTATGAACCGCACTATTTATAACAGAGTACTCTTTCATTTTAGCAGGAAAAGGAGTTTTTTCAATATAAGCTTCGGGAATAACACGATCGTCAGCTTCAACTACAACACACTTATTAATAGATGAATCAATTTTATCTTTATACGGTTCATGATACTTATCAAAATTCTTCTTAGGCAATTCATAATGAGAGGCAAAAGCTTTATAAAGGTTTGCAGCAACTTGAGAATCAAGACCATATGTAGCACTCATATTACGAAATGTATCAGTATCCATAAAAGCTTCAATGCATTTATAATCATAAATTATACCCGATTCTCTATCCTTGTCGTTCTCCCAACCTTCAGTATTTTCTTGGATCCGATCAAGAAGGTCCCTTTTAAACTCTTCTTTATTGCGTGTAAATGATCCGTAACAAGAAGTATCCAAGCAAGGTCTTGTCTTGAAAAGAAAGTCTTGCATAGAAATTATCAATAATAACATTATCAGGAAGCTCATGAATGGGGCATTTGAGCATTAAAGACTTCAATCTCCCCCAAGCTTGGGAAATACTCTCTCCATCATGAGGCCAGAAAATTATATATGCGGTTCCGATCTTTGTGAATTTCACTTGGAGGATAAAATTTGGAATAAAATAAAGGCACAATGTCCTCCCAATCAAGAGAATCACCATTCTTCAGCAATTTATACCAATGCGCCGCTTTACCGTACATCGATATAGAGAATAGCTTCTTCCTAACTTCATTCATAGCAATACTCGCACATTTGAATAACCCGCATAATTAATGCAAAAACAAGTAAATGATCACCAGGATGGACAGTTCCATCCCCTTCATAGCGGTTATCCATAACATGTTCAATAATTTTCGTAGGTATTTTATATGGTATTACTTCCTCACCTGGCGCCTCATCCACTACCGTTGCAGTAGTAGTAGATTTCCCAAATAGAAATTGAAGAGAAGATCTCTCCATAACGACTTATAGCAGCAGGCAAAAATAAAATCAGCACAAACAGTAAAGGTTTTCCTTACCAATTCCACTTACCAATAGCGCTTCACTCCCCGGCAACGGCGCCAAAAAATAGTCTTGATGACCCACAAGTATAGGGGGTGTATCGTAGTATCTTCGATAAGTAAGAATGTCGATCCCAACGAGGAGCAGAAGGTGTTGACGAGCAGTTTTGATGAAGGATTCACCGTAAATGCTCACAGCACAAGTATTCGTGGGGTTTTGATGTAACAGATGAATAAAGTACAAGTAAGTAAAATGCGAGAGAAATAATTGCAGCGAGTGGCCCAATCCTTTTTAGCACAAAGGACAAGCCGGTTTGTTTACTTATAATGACCAAACGTTCTCGAGGACACACGGGATTTTAGTCTAGTGCTTTCGCTACATACAGCTTGATTAATCTTCATTGTTTTGATAAGTGTTGTGTGGGTGAACCTATGCTAATGTACCGCCCTTCCTAGGACTAATACATACTTGTGATTATACCCCTTGCAAGCATCCGCAACTACAAGAAAGTAATTAAGATAAATCTAACCACAGACCTTAAACTCGAGATCCCGCGATCCCTCCCGCATCGATATACCAACGGGGGTTTAGGTTTCGTCACTCCGGCAACCCCGCAATTGGCAAACGAGTACAAGATGCATCCCCCTAGGCCCATAAATGGTGAAGTGTCGTGTAGTCGACATTCACACGACACCACTAGAAGAATAACACCACAACTTAAATATCATAACATTGAATATTACTCAACCATAATTCACTACTAACATTTAGACTTCACCCATGTCCTCAAGAACTAAACGAACTACTCACGAGACATCATATGGAACATGATCAGAGGTGATATGATGATGAATAACAATCTGAACATAAACCTTGGTTCAATGGTTTCACTCAATAGCATCAATAACAAGTAGAAATCAGCATCGGGAGAGTTTCCCCTATCAAACAATCAAGATCAAACCCAAATTGCTACAGCGGTGACGATGTCCAGCGGTGGAGATGGCGGTGATGATGGTGGAGATGATGATGATGGTGATGGAGATGATGTCCAACTCGATGGCGGTGACGATGGCGTCGATTTCCCCTCCGGGAGGGAATTTCCCCGGCGGATTCCTCGCCCGCCGCAGAGCTCTTTTCTCTCTCGGTGTTCTCCGCCCGCGCAGGCGGCCGTAACCCTTCGTGAGGATTCCTCTCGTGGCTTAGGTCTTCGGGACGAAGGGTTTCGCGAAGAAAAGGAGGCGAAAGAGGCCGAGGGGGCCCCACACCACATGGTGGCGCGGCCGGGCCATGGGCCGCGCCGCCCTATGGTGTGGGCCCACCTTGGGTCCAACTCGGCTCCCCCTTCGGCTTCCTTCGTCATCCGGAAAAATAGGATTTTTGGTAAAACTTCCTTCCACAGTTGATCTTCCGAAATATTGCATCCCGACGGTGCTTTTTCCAGCAGAATCTCGGCTCCGGTGCTCGATCTCCAAATAATCATGAAACATGCAAAATAGATGAAATAACATAAGTATTGTGTCCCAATATGAAATATATCAATGAATAACAGCAAATTATGATATAAAATAGTGATGCAAATTGGACGTATCAGTTGCATGTCATCATTCGTGGCGATAGTGTTTTGGGGTGCGACTGATGGTGAATAAAGAGTATACTCCCTACATCCTCAATAAGTGGACATCTAGCTCAAAACTTTATCCACAAAATAGTACTTCTATCTTTTCAATAAAATTTAATTGTTTCTCTCTCATCGCACGAAAATTAAACCCAATAATATTATGCACATGTTCTTCTGGTTTTCTACATGCACTTAGCTTATTGGAGGTGAAAGAATTAAAGAGGAGAGATGCATGTTTCCAATGTAATTTTTAGTCCATTTCATAATTTATCTTGAAAAACCCGAGTGTACTTTATTTGTGGACGGAAGGAGTAGGCCGAAGATGGAGATATCGACAAGGGGCAGCCTCTGGTGGAGAAGGGGGGTTGGGGATGGCATGCTTCTAGCGTATCCCGCACTTTGCACGTTCCGGCAGCAGAGATAACTTGGAGACCAACAAAAAAAATAGGATGGAGGATCCAGTATGGGAGACGTTCTCTACCCGATGAATTTATTCAGGTGTCGACGGCTCGCCTGCTCATACGGCAGCGCTGCGTCCTTCTACCTGTTGCACAGAGGAGACAGAGGTGCGGATAGACCCTAGGGTCTAACTGACATAGGCATCCCTAATGGGCCTGCCGAAGATAGTACCCGGGGTTTATTGAAGGCCCACTACTCGAAGAATAAGAAGATTCGGAAGCCCAAGATGTTATTAAGGGAAGTTAGAGTTGTAATAGAAAGTATTATTTGTAATCTTACGGGATGAGTTTGAAACCTTCCCGGACTTTGTAACTTGTACAAGCACGTAATCCTCGGCTCCGCCTCCTATATAAGGGGGGAGTCGAGGGACGCAGAGATCATCGAATCATTGTTTACAAACCCTAGTTTTCATAATCGTCGAGTACTTTTCGGCTGAAACCTTCGAGATCTACTTGCCCTCTACTTCCAACTAAATCCTAGCCTACAATCCTTAGGCATTGACAAGTTGATACCTTGTCAATTGGCGCCGTCTGTGGGAATTAGAGGCGACAAGGAGCTGATCTCGATGGCACGTTCAAGATCGTCGACTTCATCAGTAGCCCCCGATCAAGGAAATTGATCGACTTCATCAGTAGCAAGCAACATCATGGACAGAGGTAAACAGATCGAAACTGGTCTTGTTGATTTTGTTCCTCACCCGCCCTCCCGTTTGGATGCATACGCGTATCTGGAGGAGCCAATGAAGATGACGTTTGGAAAATTCGATTTCCGCGTCGAGAAAGAAGGAGTGTATCGTCTCGAAGTTCCGATCTCGTCGAGATTTTCGTCGGGTGGTTCTGATCTCTCAAACTCAGTATCATCCGTCGAGTCCAGCGATAAGGAGATTTCGTCGCCACGCTTCATCGACAAGCAGGGCAAGTGAAAAACTCGCCGTAATCATCAGCGACATGTCCTTCGAATCATCGGCGGACTCTTATATAAGCGATGATTCAAGCGACACTGATAGCTTCGACTTCATCGACAAATCCACCTCTATTGGGAAGGTCTTCACCAAACTCTATGGTGGTGTCACCGAACCAGGCAAAGTGAAAACTCCAAAGTATCATCAAGTTTTTGCCATTGGAGATGCAAGTCGCGACCAAGAGGAAACATCGGAGGCTTTCGACGATTTGGGTAATCCCTATGTCGATCCCTCAGATCTAAGGAGAGGTATGGGCACTAAATATGTCGGGCCCACACCACGCGTCAGAGTTCAACTTCCACAAACAGCCTGGGATAGAGCTGCGAAAGCTTTAGATGGCTCGGAACCAATGACGACAACCGCTACGTACCAAGAACCGCAAGCTTATCAATATAGACTCGCCCGAGCCGGAAGAGAACTGGAAAAACAGACGTAAGCTCTAAACGAAGAAAGGAGGCAGCCTTCGCGTCAGCGTACGAAGGGCGTAGTTGAGTCGACAATCCGGAACCTCGGGAGATAGCCATAGAGAAGCTCGGAACAGAGCAAGGTCAAGGTTGCAACACATACCTGAAGGAGAAAGAGAGTACCTAGTTCAAAATCTCGACATGTCTTTTATGTCGATAGACACAAGAGGGAATATTATCCCCAAGACACCAGAAGCTGGGTATATGGCGACACAAGCCTTTATCCTTGCATCTAGGCCACCTCCAGGAGATCCAAGGGAGGCTTTGTACAACATGGCAATAGCAGGAGCTGAAGCCATGGGAACGGCGTTTGTATCAACACCGCCGTAAGGAGCCGCAAGGCAAAATAGTCCACGACCTACGACAGCAGCAGCAAAGCAAATGTCGAAGGAACAAGTGGAGCAAGAGACACGGCAAGCACAAGCAAGGGTGGACAGAGCACGGCAAGGCGTAAGGGAACATCGGTATTCCCCGAATTAAACGACGAGGATATGTGCGGTTTGCCGTGTTTCACAAGGAGAGTACGAAAAACCCGAGTTCCTTCGGGATTTAAGTTGCCTGATCATTTCAAAAAATTCGACGGCCTGCAAGATCCAGAGGATTGGCTAGTTGATTACCTCGAGACGGTGAAGTTAACTAGAGGGACCAGGGCAACAGCCATGCAAAGTATTCAGGTGCATTTAAGTGGACCTGCACGATCTTGGATCAAAAAGCTTCCTCCAGGGTCTATCGACAACCGGGATAGCTTTGAGGACATATTCGTCAAGAATTTCCGATCCACCCGCAAGAAACCCGCGTCTCTAGAGGAGTTACGGGCGTGTCGACGAAGCCGTACGAGCCAATGAGAAAATATATCCAGTAGGTGGAACATCATAAAAAACTCGGCGTAAAAATATATCCGACGAGAGGGCAATAGATGCATTTGTCGCAGGGATCGGGCGTGGAGACTTTGTCGAAGATTTGGGAAGAACCAATCCAAAAACAAGTATTCGCATTAATGGAAATAGCAAACAGATGGGCAGATGGAGAAGATGCTGTCCACAACAAACGGCATAGGTCGCCAGAGGAGGACCGCGGTCGAAATTATCAATCAAGGCGACGATTTCCTCGGCAGTACTCGAATTATGATGCTCCAGGTCAAATTTCGGCTGGTTTCCGAGCCAGTGCAGGAGGAAATAATCGAGAGGACTACCAGAGAAGTAATGAGCAACGAAGTGACAATAGAGACGAATTTCGACAAAATAGGCAAAACAGCGGGCCAAGGTTCCAGAGGCCTTTTGTGTCTCCCGAAGAAATGATGAACGGGCCGTGTCGATGCACTTCTTCCTCGACAAGCAACGGAAAAAGACAATCAGGACATCTACGTAAGGATTGTCGAAATTTCCAGTGCAATGCCGAGATATGCAGGGCATGCTAATGCTCAGGCAGCGCAAAGAAACCCTCGAGAACCCAGAAGTGAGGTCCACCTGCCACCTCCTCCCGCGATAACAGATGACAATCGACATCGCCTAAGAATAGAGGCGGCGCCTGCACCACCACCTTACGTTGACCCCAATTCTAATGGAGCGGTCTCGATGATTCGAAGGGAAGGCCGTCCAATAGAACTCGGAAAGTAATCTCGCGACAAGTGTTCATGGCGGAGAAAATGCCTCCACCAACAGTTGAGTACCTCAATTGGTCAGGGCAAGACATCGGCTTCACCATAGCAGATCATCCGCAGCAAGTTCCGCGACCAGGGCAGTCAGCACCTCATACTACCAGCGGTCATCGCAGGATTTGACGTGTCTCGCGTGTTTATAGATGGCGGCAGCAGCTTAAACCTCATGTACGCAGATACATTAAGGAAGATGAACATCTCCCTAGCAAACCTGAAACCAACCGACACGAGATTCCACGGCATCACACCAGAGAAGCCAAGCTATCCGTTGGGAAAAATAAATCTCGACGTTCGGCTTTGGGACCCGAGAAAATTACGTAATCGAGAAATTGGAGTTTGAAGTCGTAGATTTCCCGTCACAATACCACGCTCTGTTGGGACGACCAGCATATGCTAGATTTATGGCAGTACCACACTACACGTACCTATTGTGGAGGATGCCCGGGCCCAAGGGACCAATCACAATCAAAGGAAGCTTCGCCCTAGCCGATAAATGTGACAAGGATTTTCATCGACTATCAGAGACTTTCGGGATGCAAGCTGAGTATTTGGCATCAAGGCTCATGACTGACTACGACGTGCTTCCGTACGTTGCAAGGCCAAATAAAGAATCAATTTTCAACACCGAGAAAAATTCTAAGGAGGTGCAGCATTCACCCGACGGATCCAAAAAAGACGACATCCATTGCAAAGGACATGGACCTCGCATAGGAAAGCGCGCTCGTCAAGTTCCTCCGTGAGAACCGGAAAATCTTCGCATGGTGTCCAGCTGACATGCCAGGAGTACCCAGTGAACTTGCCGAGCACCACCTTAACTTGGATCCACTAGCGAGACCAATCAAACAACCTTTGCGACGTTTTTCGGAACCAAACCGCAAAGCTATGCTATCAGAAATTGATCGACTCAGAGAAGCTGGTTTCATCAAAGAGATATCCACGAAGCCACTTGGGTAGCTAACCCAGTGATGGTGCCAAAGAAAAACACTAAAGTCCTTCGCATGTGTGTCGACTTTACGTGTCTCAATAAACATTGTCCAAAGGATCACTTTCCCTCCCAAGGATCGATCAGATTATCGATTCCACGGCAGGATGTGAACGTCTTTCCTTTCTGGACGCATACTCTGGTTATAACCAGATCAGATTAAAAGAAGACGACGAAGCCAAAACAGCG
This sequence comes from Lolium rigidum, assembly GCF_022539505.1. Classification (NCBI taxonomy): domain Eukaryota; kingdom Viridiplantae; phylum Streptophyta; class Magnoliopsida; order Poales; family Poaceae; genus Lolium; species Lolium rigidum. The sequence goes on from NC_061509.1 coordinate 200,409,545, forward strand.
TTCATCACACCGTATGGCGTATTTTGTTATAAAACAATGCCCTTCAGGTTGAAAAACGCGGGAGCAACGTATCAGAGGATGATGCAGAAGTGTTTGGCAACACAGATTGGAAAAAACGTGCAAGTATACATTGATGACGTAGTCATAACGTCAAAAAAGGGGACAACATTGATCGAAGATCTCAAGGAAACTTTTGATAACCTCGACAAATTCTCGCATCAAGCTGAACCCGACGAAATGCTCTTTCGGCGTTCCAAGCAGGAGAACTCCTCGGGTTCTTAGTTTCAAGCAAGAGGAATTGAGGCAAACCCCGACAAAATACAAGCCATCGTAACGATGAGGAAGCCAACCAAGTTAAAAGAAATACAAGCAATTAACTGGGCGAGTCGCAGCTTTGAGTAGATTCGTCGCCAGGCGGGGAGAAAAAGCACTACCGTTCTACGCTTTGATAAAACAAGGGGAGAAATTCCAGTGGAACGAAGAAGCCGACAGAGCTTTCGAGGATTTAAAACGCAAAATCTCGACACCACCAATCTTGGTGGCGCCGAAGGAAAAGGAACCTCTCCTGCTGTACATCGCAGCCACACCCCAAGTGGTTAGCATGGTGCTAGTTGTCGAAAGAGAAGAAGAAGGAAAACTCCATGGAGTGCAAAGGCCGGTATATTTCATTAGTGAAGTTTTATCGCCTTCCAAACAGCGGTACCCGCAGTACCGTAAACTAGCATATGGAGTGATTACAACAAAGAAGAAAGTTGTGCCACTATTTTTCGGCACACCCGATAATAGTAGTCAATGAAGCACCTCTCTCAAATATACCGAACAATCCAGAAGCATAGTGGCGTGTCTCCCTTTGGGGAATAGAACTTTCCCTCGGACATCACGTATGAAAAAAGAAAAGCAATCAAGTCGCAAGTTTTGCCGCATTTCATCGCGGAGTGGATGGAGTCGCAAAACACAGGACCCCCGGATTTGTCAAGAACTTGGACAATGAACTTCGACGGATCCAAGAGAGTAGAAGGAGTCGGCGCAGGAGTGATACTCATATCACCCGAAGGCGACAAGTTGAAATATGTCCTACGGATGACGTTCCCAAACGCATCCAACAATGAAGCAGTAATATGAAGCCCTTATACACGGGATGAAGATGGCGAAAGCTTACGGTGCAACTCGACTAAAAATCTTTGGCGACTCACAATTGGTGGCTCAAGCAAGTTATGAACCAATGTGATGCAGATCAACGATAGCATGATAGCATACAAGGAGGTATACAATGAGCCGGAAAAGCCGTTTGATGGATGCGAGGTAAATCATATCGTAGACCGAGCAATGATGAAGCCGACGTCCTCGCAAACATCGGGTCACAGTGCCTCCCAATCCCGCCGTGCGTGTTTTGGGAAGAAATAGCGGAGAGATCAACGAAGCCGAAGAAGGTGCGTAAAAAGCAAAAGAAGGAAAACTTCGGCGTCTCCCAAAGAAACCATGGAGGACGAAGAGGACCAAGAACTTGTGATGATGATAGAGGTTCCTTGGATGCAAGCGTACGTATCGTATATCCTCGTGAAGGAAATACCCGACGATCCAATTGAAGCAAGGCGAGTTATTCGACGATCCAAAGCTTTCACAAGTGGTCAAAGGGGAGTTATATAAGCGAAGTATTTCAGGCGTCTTGCAAAGGTGTGTCACACCGTAAGAAGGAAGAATAATCCTGAAAGATGTGCACGAGGGAATATGTGGTCACCACGCAAGCAGCCGAGCTATTGCAGCCAAAGTCTTTCGGGCAGGATTCTACCGGCTGACAAAGAATCGAGGATGCAAAAGAGATAGTACGAACTTGCGACGCGTGCCGTAGATTTGCCGCAAAACCGCACTCTCCGGCGGCAGTAACTAATGCCAATACCATTGTCATGGCCCTTTGCCCAGTGGGGACTTGACATGGTCGGCAAGTTGCACAAAGCTTCGCCAGGAGGATACGAGTATCCGTTGGTTGCCGTCGACAAATTCACCAAGTGGGTAGAAGCGAAGCCAATAAATTCACCGTATGCACAATCAGCAATAAAGTTCGTGAAGGGCATCGTTTTTCGATTTGGAGTACCTCACAAGCATCGTCACGTACAATGGCAGCAACTTCACGTCGAAGGAGTTCAAGGCATACCGTGCGGAAGTGGGCATCAAATTGCACTTCGCGTCGCCTGCGCATCCCCAAACTAATGGTCAAGTCGAGAAAGCCAATGGCATCATCTCGCAATGGCATTAAAAAACGTCCGCTAGGACCGCTTGAAAAGGCTCGACACACCTGGCCAGAAGAACTGCCAAGTGTTTTGTGGAGCATCCGAACAACACCAAACACGGCGACACAAGAAACCCCGTTCTTTCTCGTCCACGGAGCCGAAGCCGTACTACCAATTGAAATAGAGCACGATTCTCCAAGAGTAACAGTGGTACGACGAAGAAACATCACGAAAAGTTCGGGAGGATGATTTGGATGCACTCGATGAAGCTCGAGATGAAGTACTGTCACGGGTTACCAAGTACCAACAAGACTTGAAGAACTACCACAGTCGACGATTGCGGCCAAGATCTTTTCAGGTCGGTGATTTGGTCTTGCGACTCAACCAACAAAGTACGTAGAAGCTCGAGTCACCATGGTTGGGGCCTTACATCGTCACTGAAGTCATCGACGGAGGAGCATACAGGATCAAGGACAAGAAGACAGGGCTTCCCGAGAAAACCCCCGGAACGTGGCGCAGCTCAGTGCGGTTCTATGCCTAGAGCCGAAATATAGTCCTTCTCTCGTAAAAATACAATGTACCGAAACGCCCGCGAGTTTTCAGTACGCACTCTTTTCCTTTTCGGGGCACCGAGTGGGGCCGGAAAGGTTTTTAATGAGGCGGGCTCACGGTGCTGCAATATAATAAAGATAGTGGAGATATACTTCTTATTTTTCGACACGCTCGGGGGCTCAACGCCTAAGTCTCAGAATACATACAACATAGATTTACCGAAATATTTCGCCCTGGTACACTAATACCTCGCCAAATATAAAAATCGGAAGCCAACAATTATAAATATAGTGTACACGTCCAAAATCTTAATTGCTTTGGTCCAAGAACCTCGCAACAAAAATATAGAACTTCGATATTAAAGATACTCGAAGATTTGCAATCCATCAATGAAAGAAAGGATGTCTTATTACAATAGAAGGAACAATCCTCAAGATAGAAAAAACAGTACAACCCCTTGCCAGAAGGCTCGGGGGCTCCAACAATATGGAGCACTTTGCAATATACAACAAAATTCTTCGGAAATAAAAAAAGAAGTCAAAAAAGACAGAGATACAAGGTTTCCCATATGATACTAATCAGTTAAATCCCAAAATACTATCTATGGACAAGCCTCTGGTTGTTTTATGTTCAGCATAGGACCCCTTGATGAAGAATTCTGAGTCCATCCGAAGAAGCTCATCTATCATCGACTCGGCCACAGGAGCTACCATATCATCGATGGTGTCAATATCATTTTTTCACCGCGTTTTCTTGGCCATGCAATCAGCAACAATCTTCGTCAGTTCTAACTTTGGATGACAAATATTTATCATAATCATGGCGAACCTTGCTCCAGCAGTGAGTTGAGCTCGCACAAAATTATGAATGCGGGGAGCATCTCTGAATACCTCCAAGAATTCAGAAGAGTTTTGGGAACCTCATTTCGAGGAAATAAAGTCCTATAAACAAGGGTTAATGTTGTCGTGCAAAAATTGAGAAATTCGCGCACTTGGCAAGCACGATCTTGGAACCTCGACAATTTGTTGGGTTCGCTCAGGAGTGGCCCGTAACAAACAGCCATGGTTAAGGGAAAGATTGACAAGAAGATTCGTTCTCTCGTTCACTCTTCGATCTTCGGCAGCAAGATCAAGAACCGAGCCTATTAAGCGACAAGGCAAGAAATTTGAAGGAAGGCACAAGCAAAATAAAGAGGAGACATTGCGAGGTCGGAAAAACGTACCTAACATATCCGTGCTAGCTTCCAAGCATTAGCTCGAGCATACTATTTTCTCGGGTCGTGGCTTCCTTTGCTTCCAATACAAGCAAGCATCCTTGGCAGCCGTAGCCTCTTTGGCTTGTTGGAGAGCAAGTTTTTCTTGCTCGCATGCTTTCCGAGATTGTTCCATCATTGCCATAGTTTGTTTCTTCATGGATTGAAGTTGTTGTCGAAGTTCTTGCAAATCTTCCGACAAATGTTTGCTTGAAGAACCTTCGAGGGGATTATCATCGACTAGTACTTTCTTCGAGAAGGAAGATGCAGTGAAGCAAAGCAGTAACAAGGGTTGGTCGAATAATTATCAAATATTAACTGGAAAAGAAAGTCCCAGGATCAATGATAAGCACGAAGAGGGATTTCATTAATTTCTAGAAAATTTACATGGACATTACAAAAGAAGTTCTCCAGAGGGACTAACAGGGTAATTGTCGCCAAGACTAAAATGGCGACAACGGCAAAAGGAATAGAGAAAGCAAAGGAAAGAAAAAAGCAAAGGCATTCAACTAGACCTCCGGCCTTGATGAGCTAGGAGTCGAAGATGGCTTGATCCCGAGATAGGCCAGGATTTTCTTCGTGTTGGGCTTGGCTGCCTTGATCAATGACCTCCATCTTGATGGTTCTATCTGATCGTTGTCGCCTACTTTCATCCAATCAATAGTTTGTTGACCGTCGCCGACCAGGGCAATAGTGCTCTCAACAACAACCTTCATGTTTTCCTGGCGCATCTTCAGCCCAAGATCCTCCGGCGGATTGAAGTCCTTGGCGAGAGCCAGGAAAGTCTTAGGCTCCTCTTTCTTCGGGAAGAAGTAGCGGAACAACTTCGACAATCCTGCGTCAGCATTTACCACGCCTTCGCGAATTTCTTGGCCGTGAAACTCCAGATAAGACAACGCATCAAGCAGAGGATCATTGGTGGGATTCTCAAGATCAAAATCTTGGCTCGTTTGACCTGCCAAAGAAATAACATATTAGTTGACAAAGAAGTAAAAATAAAGGAAAGCAAGTCTTACGAAAAATAGAAGGGATCAACAAAATTACCGAGGAAGCGACGATTTTGAGTGTTCACGCGCTTGAGAATTCCCTTTTCACGAGCAGCTTGTGCAGCCTTGTGCTCATTTAGAGCAGCTTTAGCATCTTCAAGTTTCTTTTGCAGCTCTTCGACACTAGCAGCTTTTGCTTTGGCTTCATCGCCCTCCACTTTTGCTTGGCTAGCGTCAAGTTCGGCTTTCGGCGAGCCTTTTCACTTTGCTCCAATTTATGAGCAAGAGTGTCGGCAAGCTCGTTGGCCTCTCGCAAGTTTCTCTCGCCAAAATAGAAAAGAACAATCAAAATTGCGACAAAAATAGAAGCAAGAAGATCGGAAACAATGACAAAGAAAAATTGTTACCTTCGAGTCCCGTCGGCATATTCACGGTACCCAATGAATTGGGACCCAATGCGAACAAGCTCTTTGATCATGGGCTGTCAAAGAAGAATAGAAAAATAAAATTTCGGTAACAGAAAAAATGAAGGCACAAAAAGAAGTAAACGAAGGAAATATAGATACTGGCAGGCAAGTCAAAAACTTACGTCATCCAAGAGCGCTTGAGAAGAGCTACCCAATTGAGGGGCAGGCTCGACGATCATTTCAACCCTTGTCCTTTTTGGTGAAGGAGCAAGGGGGCTTGAAGGAGGAGTGGTGGTGACGAGATTTTGTTGAGGAGGCGAAGATTCTTCTCCTTCAACTAGCGTCTCCGACACAAGCAAAGTATGTGACGCGCTCGTCCGAGGAGCCACGTCACGAGTCGGTACTTCTTCCTCGTCATCACCGCGATTGAGGATCGATAGCATAAAAAGCAAGATAGGACAAAAAACTTCGACTACGTAAAGAAGGGGAAATCAAGGTGACTTACGAGCCGACGAGGGATGCGAGATATGGATCATAAGTTGCCTTCTGATGTGAAGGATCAACTTCTTCGGCTTTGGAAGTGCCGGAATCTTCGGCGTTACTCCTCTTCCTTTTCCCTTTTGGAGAAACAGCGGGAGGAGGAGATTGGGCCGACGTAGTGCCTTCGGAAGATCCCGCAGATTTTCGAGAATCCACGGGTTCATTCACAAAAGACGGAGCTTCTTGATTGTCATCAGTGACAATGGCCCTTTCTTCGACTTCTCCACCTTCATGAAGAGGAGGAAGCGAGACAAGTTTTGGATGATCCTGTGCAAAATAAAGCAGGGAGAGATATCAGGAAAGAAGTAACAAAAAGATAGCACAACAACAACAAGATAAATAGACAAAGATTACCTTGGGAAGTGGATTGGCGGCGCTGAACGGCGTCACACGGCAAGAAGAAGGGACAACATCTTTTTTGCTGAGAGATGAAATTTTCCGGACAAGTTTTTCTAAATCCTTGACCTCCAAATTCACCGACAGCCGATCCACGTCTTCGTCGCCAGCATATTTCCAGAGAGGAAATTTGCGAGCTTGAAGTGGCTGCACCCTAGTACTAAGAAAGTATGCAGTGATTTGGATACCCGATAATTCTTGGCCGCGAGTATTTTGCAACTCGCGGATACGAGTCATCAAGGTTTCTGTCGACGCCCTTTCTTCTTCGGTGGCCTCCGCGTCCCGAGAACGGCGGCGAAAGATTTTTTCGGCACCATCAAAAGGAGGAATGTTGTCCTCCGCACATCCATGGTTTTCCTCCTGAATGTACAACCACTTCTTGCGCCATCCTTGAACTGAGTCAGGAAGCTTGACGTCGAAGTAGTCAACAGTAGGGCGAACAGAAATTACAACGCCGCCTATATTATAGGCGACATTGGGCGAGCCATTACGGCGGCAGAAGAAAATGCGCTTCCATAGCGCCTAGTTAGGCTGAACGCCAAGGAAGGCCTCGCAAAGTGTGATGAAAATGGAGATGTGAAGAATGGAGTTTGGCGTGAGGTGGTGGAGTTGCAAACCGTAGACAAAAAGCAATCCACGAAGAAAAGGATGAATGGGGGCGGACAGGCCGCGGATGAGGTGATCGACAAAACATACCCGGTACGCCATTGGAGGGGTTGGGTAGATCTCCTCACTGGGGAAGCACAGCGCCTTGGATTCTTGTTGATCCCCAGTTTCTTCAACATGTTGATGTCTTGCGAGGAAATTTTCGACCTTTCCCACTCCGCCGCTCCAAGATCCGCAGCGGCCATGGAGGAATCCGGAGTGCTATGCCTCGTCAAACGACGCGGCGGCATCAACAATGGCGCAGGATTTGCAGTCTGGAGGTGAGGAGCTCAAGAGGTTGTGAATCGCAGGAAGAAATTTGCAGATGAGAGAAGGAGGACGGCGTGAGCGGAAGTGTCCGAGGAGGAAGAAGATGATATTATATAGAGGTGCGGTGAAACGACGGACCGTTGGATAAGGAAAATGTGTGATAGATGATAGCCACGTGGCAACAAGGATAAAAAAGTAACTTAATAATGGAGAAGTTACGGTACATGCGCCAGAAAAAGCGGAGGACGTGTGTCCCCCACTTGCACGACGTGTCAAGATAATGGATCAATTGGGCCCGCATGGCAGCGAGAAAAGACTTGTCGCAAATTTTTGACTAGTAATCGTGGCTATCGTCAGCACTAACGTCACCTTGACAGAAGAAAAACTCGGCTTAACAGCTGCATCAAAAGGCGACATGAAAAAGTATTGGAGAGCTTTTGATCAAATACAAGTTTTTGAACAAATGCTCGGGGGCTACTTTGGAAAAATGAAGAAATCAAGAAAGACAAAATAGAAATGGTGTGAGCCTATGATCAAATACAAATATTTGTTCATAGCCTCGGGGGCTACTCCCATCGGAGCGCTGTTCGCGCACCCGAGAAATTATAAAACTTCGGGAAAGAAAGAAAATATAGCGGCATAATAGCGTGGAGCCTACAACCAAGCACAAGTTCTTGGCTGTAGCCTCGGGGGCTACTCCCATCGGGAACGCTGTTCGCGTGCCCGATGAAATTATAAAAAAAAAGGAAAGAAAGTCAGAATGAAAAGAAGAAACATAGAACAGCAAGAGAGTATATTTTGAGTTATAAATAACTCTGCATATACTCCCATCGGGAGAGCAATATAAGTCATCCGTGACTCGATAAAATGTGCTATTCCATCAGCCGAATAAGCACTCGACAATATATTCTCAGAACACCAAAGTTGCGATCAATTTCTGAATGCCGCAAAACTTTGCGAAGGTAAGACCCCGCATCTATTCTCGTGAGGCGTGGCGCCGTCTCTCGACGTCGGTTTGCTACTTTTATCCGTATCAACGGATACGAAGAAAAATCCTAACGGACGCGTTAGGTACCCGATAAATATGACCGGGACTCGACTGAATGGTAAGACCTTAAGCGGCACCTCGTCGAAGTTTACACCAAGTATCCCGAAATCATGTCCAGGGACGTGATTTTGAAGTAGGTTTTTGCGGATTGCCACTAGAGCAGCTTAACTAGTACCCGATCCGTCGGATGAACTAGCCCCAACTACCATTATCCCCGTACAATATAGAAATTTATATGAAGAAATATAGAAAGGCTTAAGATGTCGAGTAAAAATAAACAGTGGAGATTTTCCCCGACTCTACGATTCAAGCAAAATCTCGGGGATACCGACATAGGCATCCCTAATGGGCCCGCCGAAGATAGTACCCGGGGTTTATTGAAGGCCCACTACTCGAAGAATAAGAAGATTCGGAAGCCCAAGATGTTATTAAGGGAAGTTAGAGTTGTAATAGAAAGTCTTATTTGTAATCTTACGGGATGAGTTTGAAACCTTCCCGAACTTTGTAACTTGTACAGCACGAATCCCTCGGCTCCGCCTCCTATATAAGGGGGAGTCGAGGGACGCAGAGATCATCGAATCATTGTTTACAAACCCTAGTTTTCATAATCGTCGAGTACTTTTCGGCTGAAACCTTCGAGATCTACTTGCCCTCTACTTCCAACTAAACCCTAGCCTACAATCTTTAGGCATTGACAAGTTGATACCTTGTCACTAACAAGTGAGGTTCACGTCAGACCTAGTTTT
>NC_061509.1:200418714-200457966 GCF_022539505.1 Lolium rigidum
AATCGGGGGTCAAAAAAATCCAAGAAAAGAAAGAAATTTGGTTCATAGAGGATGACAAGCGGGACCCATGATCCTGCATCGTAAACGGCTCGATCGGAGAGCGTTGAACGAGATGGCGCGATCGAGAAAAAAAACAATGCTAGAGAGGCTGCCATCTGGGCCCTACATCCCTGGGAGGTGCGGATTTGCGTTGACTCGGCCGGCGAACCCGAGAATTCGCGATGCACCACGTCCCGGGCCACCATACGCGATGTTTTGGCCGCTTTCGTCGGGCTAGGTGGCCTCAAAAACGAGAAAAAAAAAGTTTTGACATGAACCACGGAGGGACCAAAAATCGTCGGCCATGGTGCACCAGCAACCATGGCGCGACTTCAACTTCGTCGGCCATGGCAACTTTTCTTGTAGTGAGATTTTCTATGCATGAATGCAATGCACACATCTGTTTCCTATATTTTTGTAACCCCATTTCCTGGGATATTACATATTAGGAAATATTTCCCGGTGGTAGTTTGTAAGTATACATAAGATCATATTTACAACAAATAAAGCATATGGTAAAAGATAAGATTTAACCATCATGCAAAGAGAGTTTCTTGATAGCTTCAATTAGTCATACCAACATGCAAAGCAATTAATAGTATTCATACCAACATGCAAAGCAATTAATAGTATGACTTGAAGCACATGGTTTTCCATAAATGTATTGAGGGACATGTTGTGAAAACCATGGCAAGAAAAACTTTCACAAATAAGATCCACAAATATATTAGCAATGAAGCCATTTAAGCAAATTGCAACATATTTGATCAAACATGCCACATAGGAGAGAGACAATTTGCAATATCAATTCTATGTGACACAACCTCAAATGTTCACATTCTCTAGGCTTGTAATATGCACAAAGCTTGTTACTCCCCTATAAGGAATTTATTTTCACAAGAGGCAAATAAGATCCAACTAGAGATATTAATGGACATTAGAATTTGAATTTCTCATGAAGATGACATACCACATAGAGACTAGATAATCTTGCGATATCAATTCTATATGATATTCCTCATGTACACACATTGTTAGGATTGTGAAATTCCAAAAGGAATATCACTCCCCCAAAATGGGATAGTCCATTAATCCCTCATAAGAGCCATATATGATACAACAAGATGCAAAGAGGCTCCAACACAAAAACAAATACATGGTGTGCAACCCAATCACGCATAGACTTGATTTCTCAAGGAAAGCAAGTAGAAAGCACAACATATACAAACACATGTTAGGAACAAAATTAACACATGCAAAGGGACGAGTAACTTTCAATATAAATGAGTTGAGCACATGTTACCGCAAGGAGGAAGATTGGATATATGATAGAAGCAAGATAACCAAAAGACTTGGCTTGATATGATTATAAACGATGAAGATCCCTTAATTCTTCATGATGTAGCCAATTCTCCAATGCCCTCTAACAAACACCTATTGATCAAGTTTTGGTTTGTTGGTCCCCAACAAAGTTGGGTCCTAAGAGGCTAGTCACAATAGGCTTGGCAACCCAAATGGTTCTTTTCTTGACACCACTTTGAGCACCAACATATTTGGCAAATGCATTGCCACCCTCATCCTTACGAAGAGAATAAACATCATCAATGGTGATAGAGTTGGATGAGGTACCAATAGTGCACAAGGAGGAGATGTGGCCCTTCTCACGGCATATGTAGCACGTTCTTCTCTTCTCCTTCTCACTAGATTTCTCCACAATGAGAGCATTGGCTTGATTCTTCTTGGGAAGTGACATTTCTTCAACTTGAGGTTGAATATGAGTTTGAGCTTGAGGCTGCTTCCCTTTTTGCTTCTTCTTCAAAGGGCAAGATCTAACATGGTGCCCTTCAATATTGCACTTGAAGCAAACAATCTTGTCTGGGTCTTTGACTTGTACTTGGCCCTTCTTCTTGTTGTTGTTCTTGGACTTGTTATTGTTGTTGGATTTGAATCCAAGTCCACTCTTGTCATTGGGGGATTGTTGCACACTCAACATCGTGTCAAGTTTGCACTTCCCTTCATGACTCTTTACCAAGTCGTTCTTCAAAGAAGTGACATGGGCCTTGAGCTCTTTGATTTCCTCTACATGGTTAGTAACAACACAAGTACTATAGGAAGTAGAGCCTTCATTGTTAGAGCAACAAGGCAAGGAAGATAATTCATCACAAGATTTAGCAATACTATGAATGGATGAATTACTAGGACTAGCACATGACAATATAGCATTTTGAGTAGTAGTGCTAGTATCCACATGAGGCTTACAAGGTGTTGAATTTGATATTATAGCCTCATGAGCTAACTTTAGCCTATCATGGGAGGCTAGAAGATCCTCATGGGAGCTAGAGAGGTTTCCATGATTTTCTTTCAATTTCCCTTGATTGCTAGTTAGCAATTCAAGTTGAGCCCTTAGCTCAACATTCTCCTTCAAGATAGATGCTTCACAAGAAGTAGAGTTAGTAGCACAAGCATCATTATTAATAGCAATAGGAGAAGGCAAGTTGGCATGCTCTTTTAGATAAGAAGCTTTAAGTTGCTCATGCGACTCGGTGAGTTTGGTGAGCGCACTCTCAATGACCCTTGAGCCCTTTTGAGTTGCTCAAAATCCTCAAGGAGTTTAGCATTAACAAACACAAGCTTATCATTTTTTAGCTTTAGTTCATTTGCCACCTCAAGAGCTCTATCATGGTTTTCCTTTTCTCTAGACAATTCTAGAGCAAAGGTATCCTCAAGAGCTTCCTTGGTGGTTTGTTCTTCTTCAAGTTCATCCTTTAGAAATGCCACATCATTGGCATACTCACGTTCAAGAGCACCCATTTTATCAATGGTGTTCTCGCACATCCAAATAAGTTTTTGGCTCTCAATAGCGGTAGTCAAGATTTCAAAGAAGTGAGAGCTAGCAATTTTATCTTTGCAAAGAGCCTTGAATACATTCTTACCCTTATCGCGTAGAGTGACAACCCAATCCTCTTCTTCATACTCACCCTCGTCCTTATCACCACGAGAAATATTAGGTTCCATGGTGGGAGATACCTTGGAACCCTTGGCCATAAGGCATATATGAGAACCGTGAGATAAAGATGAGGAGTTACTTGAGGCTCCTTTCAAGATCTTGTCTTGACCAATAGAATCTTTGGTTTCCTCTACATTGTTAGTCACACAACAACTATAGGAAATAGAAGCATTTTTATCATGGCCACAATACAAAGCAAGCATATCATCATTAGATTTATTTAAGCAAATTACACACGATATGCACGGACTATCAACACAAGCATGTAAATCATTTCTAGTGCTAGATGTGTTAAAGTCCAAAGATGAACCATTGCAATGAGATATAGATGAAGAATCATCAATAGTTAGCTCAATACCAACATTGCAATTTCCATCACCACTCACCATATCATTACCTTGTGTCTTGCCACACATTGGTGAAGTGGATGAAGATGAGAACTCATCACGGCCGGAAGTGGAAGCAATACAATCATCCTCAATAATATTGGACACATCATATTTATCTTGAAGCTTTGTCCATAATTCATGAGCGCTCCCAAAAGGCATGATTGATGAAGTAACTACATTGCTCACAACAATGGAAAACACATGAGAAGCAAGAGCATCGAGGCAAGAGTTTTTCTTCTCCTAAAGAGTTAAATTTTGGGGATCCTTAGGAGAAGAAAAACCCATGTCAAGAATTTGCTCCATGTCCGGAGAAATACCCCGCAAAATATTAAGCACATAAATTTTCCATAGATCATAATTTGTGCCATCAAATATAAACAAGTTATTGTGAGCTAATCCCCTAACCGACATCTTTACTCTCAAGGCGGTAAAGCCTAAGAATGAGATACCTTGCTCTGATACCAATTGAAAGGACACGAATGTCGCCTAGAGGGGGGGTGAATAGGTGATTTAAAACTTTTACGAGATGGGCTTAACAAATGCGGAATAAAACTAGTGTTTCCTTTGTCAAGCCCAAAGCCTATATACTATGGTTCTGATGGGATTCGTAGCATAGAAAACAAAAAAATTCCTACCGCGAGAACGCAATCCAAGCCAAGATGCAATCTAGAAGATGAGAGCAACGAGGGGATGAACGAGACTAACCCTTGAAGATTTCCAAAGCCTACAAGAGGAGGCTCTCGTTGCTGCGGTAGACGATCACTTGCCGCTTTCAAAAGCGCGTAGAAGATCTTGACGGTGCCACAATCGGGCAGCACCTCCGTACTCGGTCACACGTTCGGTGTTGATGAAGACGACGTCCTTCTCCCCGTTCCAGCGGGCAGCGAAGTAGTAGCTCCTCCTTGAATCCGGCAGCACGACGGCGTGGTGGCGGTGGCGATGGAGATCTCCGGCGGAGCTTCGCTAAGCGTTGCGGGAGAGGTGGAGGAGGTGGGGCGGCTAGGGTTTGGGAGAGGGGGTGGCCGGCCACTATGGGGTACGGCCAAGCTATGAATTTATGGTGGCCGGCCCCCTCTCCTTGTCCCTCATTATATAGGTGGAACACCCAAGAGTTGGTCTACAAGTCTTCGAATAAGACCCCAAACCAAAACCTTCCATATGACATGAAACCTACCCAAGGTGGGATTCCCACTTGAGGTGGGATTCCCACCTTTCCTTGGGAGGGGGTGGCCGGCCACCTTGGTGGAGTCCACCTGGGACTCCACCCCTCTAGGGTTGGCCGGCCAAGCTTGGTGTAGTCCCTCCGGGACTCCGCCTTCCATAGCGATTTCTTCCGGACTTTTCTAGAACCTTCTAGAACCTTCCATAAATGCACCGGATCATTTTCAAACTTATAAAATGACTTCCTATATATGAATCTTATTCTCCGGACCATTCGGAACTCCTCGTGATGTCCGGGATCCCATCCGAGACTCCGAACAAAACTTCGAACTCCATTCCATATTCAATATCTACTAATACGACATCAAACCTTAAGTGTGTCACCCTACGGTTTGCGAACTATGTGGACATAGTTGAGACCTCTCTCCGACCAATAACCAATAGCGGGATCTGGAGATCCATAATGGCTCCCACATATTCAACGATGACTTAGTGATCGAATGAACCACTCATATACGATACCGATTCCCTTTGTCACGCGATATTTTACTTGTCCGAGGTTTGATCATCGGTATCTCTATACCTTGTTCAACCTCGTCTCCTGACAAGTACGCTTTACTCGTACCGTGGTATGTGGTCACTTATGAACCATTCATATGCTTGCAAGCTAATATAGACGACATTCCACCGAGAGGGCCCAGAGTATATCTATCCGTCACCGGGATGGACAAATCCCATCGTTGATCCATATGCCTCAACTCATACTTTCCGGATACTTAATCCCACCTTTATAACCACCCATTTACGCAGTGGCGTTTGATGTAATCAAAGTACCTTTCCGGTATAAGTGATTTACATGATCTCATGGTCGAAAGGACTAGGTAACTATGTATCGAAAGCTTATAGCAAATAACTTAATGACGTGATCTTATGCTACGCTTAATTGGGTGTGTCCATTACATCATTCATATAATGATATAACCTTGTTATTAATAACATCCAATGTTCATGATTATGAAACTATAATCATCTATTAATCAACAAGCTAGTTAAGAGGCTTACTAGGGACTCATTGTTGTTTACATAACACACATGTATCAATGTTTCGGTTAATACAATTATAGCATGGTATATAAACATTTATCATAAACACAAAGATATATAATAACCACTTTTATTATTGCCTCTTGGGCATATCTCCAACAGTCTCCCACTTGCACTAGAGTCAATAATCTAGTTTACATTTGTAAAGATATAACACCTAGGCCTTCTGGTGCTTTATCATGTTTTGCTCACGGGAGAGGTTTTAGTCAACGGTTCTGACACACTCAGAAACGTATGTATTTTGCAATTCATTTGCGTCTTCACGCATCACTCATTTTCCAAATGAGTCGGCATTAAAAATGTTTGGTCTTCGGTGGAACCTTAATTCCGCGGTCTGAAATATGTCACTAATATTGTCACACACAATATAGCTTCAAAGTTATGACACTATCGGAACTACACCAAGTTCTCAAAGAACTTCTTGACTCAACATCCTCAATCATTGTCAAAACAATGACATACTCTGCCTTCTTTTGTAGAATCCGTCACAATATTTAGAACTCTTCTAAATCTAGCATTGTGCTACCTTTTTAATAACACTTAGCCTAATTGAGATTGAAATTTATTTTTATATGTGACCAAACTAATATCGGTGCAACACTTTACAGCGATTTTGTTTGTCATTACCCATATAAAACTATATATATATCCTTCGTTCTTCTAAAGCACACATGGATATTCTTACTGTTTGTCAATGATCATCACATGAATCATTCGGGTATATGCTCCTAACTTTTTAGAGCTCAGGACATCTGATTGTGTACATATTAATTGTGATCTAAAATCACTCATGTGTTTTTACTCATTGAGTGTCAGATACACTCAAGTCTTGTTAAAACTTCACATGACAAGAACATTTTCTTAATATTTCTATATTGAACTACTTCAATATCCTTTCTACGTACTTTGACTTAAACTTATTATGTGTTTCAATCTATCTTCATAGATCTTGACACTAAATATGTTTCAGTCCATATTCTTTCATTGAAGTTAATTCTCAATGAAACCTTTTATAATCAAGTATATAATTACATCATTTATAACCAACTATATGTCATCTACATAAAGTATTATAAATATGTCTCAGCGCTCCCACTTAATTTCTTGCAAATGCAAGCATCTTCATCGTTTCTGATGAAATCAAAAACTCTTTGACTATTTCATCCGGTGAAGATTCCAACTCCGTGATATTCACTTCATCCAATTGAAGTTCGTATACCTATCTAGTATTCCACGGACTAGCAAAACTCTTGGTTGTATCTTGTATACACCTTTAATACACACTTCTGTTAAGTAATGTATTTTGCCATCCTACTAGCATATCTCATAACAGAAATATGTAGCGATTACTAGAATAATCCACATAGACTATAAGCATCGCTACGAAAGATCTAATCTTATCGTAGTCAACTCTTTGAACTTTGTCGTAAACTACTTTTCGACAAGTCGAGCTTATTCAAGGATATTCCATCCAAGTCCATCAATTTTATAGATCCATTTACTTTCAAAAAGTATTCATCTATCTTGGATTTCATGGCGTATAGCCATTTTAACGGAGTCAGGGCCCATCATAACTTCTTTGTTTGTAGTTGGTTTATCATTGTTCAAAATCAATCCTTTGTTCACAAATCATTTATTTGATCACAAAGTAAACCATACCTACAAGGTTCAATAGGTACTTTGATCTCCATGACTATAACATTTTGTAGACATGGGAGCCATGATCGTCGTGGTCGCTTCCGGAACCAATTTCGATGCTGCGCTACTCTGATCATTATGCTCAGGTTCATAAAACTTATCAAGTTCTATTATCCTCCCACTCAAATACTTCGCTAGAAAACAATTTCTTGGAAATATGCAAGTAACATTAACAAACACTTTTTTCTTTTACTTCATAGTGGAAAGAATTCCTAATTAATTCTTTGGGATAACCAACAAAGACATTCATCCGATTTTGGTTGTAAACTTATTTACCTTATGCTATGCATTCCAAAATTTAAGAAAGGACTATTAGGGTTCATACCCATGCCATAACTCGTATGGTGTCATTTGAACGGATCATGATGATGCTGTATTCAGTGTAAAAGCGGTAGTCTCTAAAGCATAATCCACAAAAATATAATGGCGTCATTTTATTTTATCTCATCATTGATCCAACAAGGTTTGGATACATCTCTCGGATACTCCATCATCACTATGATACTCCAAGAAATGTGAGTTGTAGAACAACTTCATAACTCTCTTAGATGTTCGCTAAAACTCGTAATTCAAATATTTCCACTATAGTCCAATCATAGATATTTGACTTTCTATTACGATGATTTCCACTTCATGCTGAAATTTATTTGAATCCATTCAAATGTTTCAAACTTCTTCCTTATCGAATATATCCACATATATACTCAATTCATTGTTGGAAGTTTTCATGAAGTAGAAGAATCTCCCGCACACAACTATGCCCGAGTGAACCACATACATCATCATGTATATTTCCACTAAGTTAGTTGCCCGTTTCAACTCTTGGCCTATGAACGGTATTTTAGTCATTCTCTTTAGAAAAGATTTGCAAGCGCCAAACGATTCAAAAATCAAATGACTCCAAAAATCCATTTTGCATGGAGTTCCTTCATGCGTTCCTCTCTAACATGACCAAAATGGCGGTTCCACAAATAAGTGGAATTCAAATCATTTGCCTTATGGCATTTTAGCGTCAGTGTTATGTATGTGTGTTTCACCATTAAGATTTATAATAACTTATCCATCGTACTTGGAGTAATGTCATAATTTGAACAACTCATTGTTTTCATTTGACCAGAGCAAAATAACAACTATTAAGTTCTTTATTATAAATTCTAAGGGCTAGATAGAATGCCAACGACGAACATAATAACACTTTATTTTTGTTCGAGAAGTGCATTCCTATCATATTCCTTGTCAGTCACTTAGGCCATTGTATTCTTGTATTGCGTTGTCTTGTATGACACTTCATACCAACCAATTTGGTACTAATACCCAAGAATTTTATTGTGTGATCAAACTAGGAATACAACCATAACATGTATATCATTTATATACACCTGAGCTAGACTTTCTAGTCTTTTCTTTTCTTTCTGCCAAAATATCTTTTGTAGTTTCTCTTTTAGCTTTCCTCATTATTCAGAAAAACACTTCAACATCAATAAATTCTAGGTTTGTTGGTCAAATACCAATAACCTTGAGGTTCTGAAGTTGATCATCATATGACAAGTGTTGCAGATTTCACTATTAGTAACTTTGTAATATGATGAACAATTTCACTCATAATTTTATCCATCAATTCATGACGACTTTCCAAGACCATGTCTGTACATGCTAGGCTCGTAAAGTTTAACCTCAGTATTCGCATGTGCAAATCTGGTTTGCGCCCGTTGTATGCACACGTAGAATCTATACCTTAGTATTCGAAACGACGAGTCTTTAGCAACGGTGCATACTAAGGACGATCACTTCATGGATATGCGAATATCGTTAGTGCCCCAATAGTTGGAGGATTGGGACGCCTTGCATCTTCAACCTTCGTACATTCCCATAAAACTTATGAGTTTATGTAGTCTCACCAAATTATATTTTATCATCTTGCAATAAGGTCTTAGGTATCACATATATCTCATACCTTTGATTATTTCTGAAAACTAAAATTTTCAGCTCCTTACTTTTCAAACAGATTTGAACTTCAAGTTTCACGGAGACAAGATGACTTTAGGTACTAACTGAAACCATAGCTCTTTGAATCAACAATGTGAGGTTTACTAAAAGTTTGCAATAGGACTTAGTCATTTCTTGATTCTTTAACAATACGGTACCAGTCCGTAAAGTTTCTTGTCAGACTTAACAGTATTTCTATCTCAATTACAAGACTAGCGCATGGTAGAAAAACGGATGCCAATACTACAAAATTAATTCAAAATACTACTCAGACTATGTTTATGATAATTAGTTCATGTTTTAATCTAATTACTAATTAACTCCCACTTAATACAACATCCCTCATAGTTGTTAAGTGGTACACGATCCAAATCCACTACATCAAAACCGATCATCACGTGAGATGATGTAGCTTCAATGGTGAACATCAACATGTTGATCATATCATCCATATGACTCGTGTTCAACCTTTCGGTTTCCGTTGTCTCGAGGCCATGTCTGTACATGCTAGGCTCGTCAAGCAAACCCAAGTATTCCGCGTGTGCAACATGGCTTACACCCGTTGTATGTGAACGTTGAGTCTATCACATCCGATCATCACGAGATGCTTCGAAACGACGAACTATATCAACGGTGCATACGAGGGGAGAACACTTTATTATCTTGATATTAATGTGAGGGATCATCTTATAATGCTACCGTTGCGTTCTAAGCAAAATAAGATGCATAAAGGATTAACATCACACGCAATTCATATGTGATATGATATGGCCCTTTAGTCTTTGCGCCTTCGATCTTCATCTCCAAAGCACGGACATGATCTCCATCATCGTCGGCGTAGCGTCAAGGTCCATGGCGCCGTCTTCATGGTTGTTCACCTCATGTAGCAACTATTACAACTACTTTGAAACTAGTCATCAACCCGTGCTACAACACGGGCTAGAATTTATGAGTATTAGAAGTTCATTGCCATAGTTACATATGATTTTACTTATTTTTCAGTTATACTATTTACTTGAAAGCATAACTTCTTAATTATGTCACAATGCTATATTCTTTTCAATTTTCTTTTATGTTTGTTACTACCTCCGATTCAAGGAATAAATCGCCCTCGCTTTTTTACGTGCATTTTCATTTGACCAAGAATTACTTCAAATATTTAAAGATTGTTTCATCATTAGAAAGTGCTTTCTAATATGAATGTAACAATACTAATTACATATATAATATAATCAAGATTTTGTTGTTCAATTTTTATAGTCAAAGTTTGTATTGAAATATGCGTGCAACTTATTCCTTGGGAATGGAGGTAGTAATAGAAAAGTTTGTTATTCAGCAATCTTTCTACACATATTACCACGTATATGTGGCTACCTTCAAGAGAAATAACAATAATAACAATAATATCTGAAGATGAGTTATCTCTTTGTGTGATCCCTTTATAAGTGGTAAAGAAGCCAAAAGTAACAAAAATAAAATCGAAATAGGGATTTCCTGGAAAGTAAAATATATATATCTCAAGAACAGATGCAATAATAAATTTGCATTATTCACTTTATATATATGGTTTATATATTAAAATTTTGCATGTTTCAACAAAAAAAAGATTGTGATCGTGGCCTAGTTAATATTTGTCCTCGCTGATGTTCTTTGTTTAGAAGAAATTACCCGCTCAGCGTCTGCATTGACTAATACATAAAGCGCATGGTATCTTGTCAAAGTTGCTACAGACAGGAATTGTTGTATTGTGGTGAACTTGTACTACAAATAGGAGCGTTCATCAAAAGATACACTTAAATTGTGAACTATTTCTTTACCTCTTTAAGTTATTGGCCCACTTCTATCTTTGATGTTATCGGTCCACTTTTACAAAAAAAAATATAAAGAATTTCTGAAGTGTCATATAAAAGCACATTTTGTTATAGTTTTTTTAAAAAGAAATCTAGCACAACTTTGAGGTAAATTTAATCATGAAATATAAATGTTATGCTGTCATGACTAACTCTAGGCTGACCATTTGCTACGTACTTAAGACACTATATATGGTAGCAGATTGGAACTTGTTCACGACGGATGGTCAACAGGAAAACATATAATTCATTCGCAAAAAAATAGGAAAACTTATAATATACTGACACTGACAATTCTGCTGCATTATGGAGCTGACTTACATGAGGATAGTTAACAACATATCACCCATTCTTTGTTGAAGCTAAGTACAATATAATTAATGAACGTTGATGTAACATTTAATATGCAAAATATCAGATTGCAAGTTAATTTTCAAATTCTGCAAATATAAATCTATGTATGAATTAGTGTCGTGAAACTCCTCACCGTTTCAACATGTAATTAAAAATAACAAT
This sequence comes from Lolium rigidum, assembly GCF_022539505.1. Classification (NCBI taxonomy): domain Eukaryota; kingdom Viridiplantae; phylum Streptophyta; class Magnoliopsida; order Poales; family Poaceae; genus Lolium; species Lolium rigidum. Next base: position 200,430,465 of record NC_061509.1, read on the forward strand.
TTACCTGAAAAGTATTTCAACGGAAGCAACAATAAAGATCGTCAGAAAGATGAAGCAAAGTACATTCGATGTTTCAAGCGATAAAATTTTAATTAATATTTTCAAGAAAAAACGATGGATGCTATTTAAAAGTCCTAAATTGTACCTACAAACATGCATGAGTAATTTTAAAAGTCCATCTTGAAAAGTCCTAAAGTCCTAAATTTTAACACATGAGTAATTGTGGGAATAACATATATCCGTAATGGGCGAACATCACACATGGTGGGCTTAGAAACCCTGAGAAAAAACTTATGCACATATTATTGAATACCTCATCCTGAAGCACAGTATTTTGCTTCATATAAACATTCAAGCACACTCCAGTTTACTAAGCGTAGTGTGCCAACATTAAAATTTCCTCGAACAACATTGACATACCTTCTAAAGGAATGTAAGAGAAGAATCAATAATGTTACCCTTTCTTCTGACACTTAGAGATCCATTATAACAATCCATTATGCTCTTGCAACCAAAATAAATGACTTGAACCCAAGATAAAATTGGCATATTTCATCATAAGTACATATCATTCTCTGAGCCATGGAGTCGAGAGCCTCTTTATCAGACTTGTGATGCAGCCTCGGTGTTATGTGATGGCCATTTCTGCATTTATAAGACCTGCAGAATTAGAAATAATAAACTTGTTGAAGAGGCGAGCAGTAATGATAACTCTTCTCATGGCCATAGACACAAAATCCTATATTACCACTGAACATGATCTCCAATAAATACTTAGGAAAACGGCAGTTAGTTTCGCCATTTTTCTCCAAAAGATGGATCAAATTGTACTCCAAAAATCGCTGCTTTTGTGTCCTCGCAAGGATTATTCTTATGTCGCACCGGACAAACATGCATTGAGATGAACAAAATAAAGAAATGTGTGTCATTCAAAGAGCATGCAGAAACCATGTGTTCAATGAAGAACATGCATAGCGGCGAAACTGGATACACAATGAACACTGGACATACATTATGGGAAACATGAAGCAATTTTAGCTGAACTTGCCCAACAGAAATAATGTCTTCCTTTCAATTGATCTTACCAATAACGGAATTCGTGGACAATGGTAACGAACAAACACTATTCAATGTAGATGATTTTTTTATTTCTAAATCGAAGATTCATAATATAAATTATTACTTGATTTATGATAATGGCATGACTTTATGGATTATAAACCATGATAGTATCAACATAGAAACACATCTAGAAACTCCATGCACTGGTTTAATTTTGCATGGGTATGACGACCATACCAGAGTTTCGAAGAAATGATGTGTAATCACTTGAATTGAAGAAATATAGGAAATTGTTGTAAACTGAATGTTGGCAAATTTATATACTATTCAGAGTTTAGGTATCATACCTTCGTTTAATGTTGAAGAGTGGAAGGATTGGATATACAGCAAAGACAAACATTTAGTTTGTATTGGGAAGAAACAACACACGTCGTCCTAGCTAATCCTCTCCATATCAAACTTCATGTAGTGTCTTGGCAAAAAGACCAGCTAATGTACGATAATGTGTGGACCAAAATATGTGAAGCCTCATGTGAATATCAACGTTAGCTGGCATAAAAAAATGAACCTGTTATCCAGTATTTCGCTTGTTGATGTAGGAAACATAGCCCTAGTACAAAGATTTTGTAGTGTCGCCGAACGCCATGGAGGAAAAATCACTTGTCCTATGTGGTGACCCGGCATACCACTGCATGGTGTAGTATGCAAGTCTGATATAACACCAATGAAACACCGTTCCACTAGTATTATATCGCTCAGAGTGGTACAACAGAAACATATGCGGGTCCAAGGCATGTCTATAGAATTACAACATTGACTCTATTACATAAGATCAGCACAGCCTCCTACTTTACAATGAGGTAAATCTGCAAATGAACTCCAGAAGAACGACTCGTAGTCTAATTCTATCACGAACTCTATTTGTAGAGTATTTGACTAGCTATAGGGCTATGAATAGATTCTAGCTAAATAGGAGCTAGGTTTAGGAAGCTAGTTCCCTTCTATGGCTAAACTATGTTTTCTCCTCGTTGGATGTGATATCTGACTCCACTGACGGGGTCCTGTCTCTTGAAGTAGTTGTTTACTCCTCGGTCTTTGAGTTGCACTGTAGATCCTCCTTCGATGCCTCCATACCTAAGCAGGGGATTTAAGAGTGGGATGAGTACGAGCGTACTCAACAAGTTCATTATAGGAAAGAGGTGTTTAATGCACTAGCTACGGCATTAGACCGGAAAGTCTAATACCAATGCAGGTTTTCATAATCATTTCTTCAAGAGGTTGCTTTTATTCGGAAGAACTATGTCCGTCAGCCTTCACCGGTTTACTAGAACTTCATGGAGCTCCTTTCCGGCCGCGTTCGCAGTTCCATATCCCGGAACAGGGAGTGACAGGTCACGGTTCTTTGCACTCGCAGAGGTGTGTTGCTTTACCCATAAGAGATCTTAACCTTGGTGCCAACCGAGCCGCGAGCTCGTCCACACTTCCTATGGTGTGAGGCCCGGTATAAGGTCTAGCCAATCATGTTCCTCCGCTACCTCGAACACCCACCCGTTGTTGCATGCGCCGACCCTGGGTCCACGCCGGTCCCATTATTCCCATAGTTTTCAGGGTGGACCCCGACCACGACGACAGTCTGGGATCGAACCAAACTCCTTCGCCGGTAGCTGCAACCCATCATAAACCGCAATACCGTGGGGACTTAAGGCTTCCCCAGCCTACCGCTTGTTCTTCGAGCGACAAGTGTCTACGGACTATGCCGTGGGGACTTAAGGCTTCCCCAGCCTACCACTTGCCCTGACAGATACAAGTGTCTACGGTAAAGCGCATCCGTTGATGAACGAGAGGTGGAAACACTTTTGACTACTCCGTCCCACTCCGGATCTTATGGTTAACACGGGTATTACGGCACAAGAATCACTGGCGACATTTGTTGTTTAATCCTAGATGGATATAAGCCCGTGCAATGGAACCTCCACCATATCAACACAATCCATGGTTCCATTGCCCACCACATAGTCATATTCATAGTTATGAAAGTAGTGGTTTTGATTTTTATGCAATAGTGATAACCATAATACTTTGCAAGTAATTTGATAGAAATACTCAAATGACATAAGCAAGCGATGAACTTTCCTTTCTTGACCGCAAGATTATGCAGGCAAGGTCTTCGGTACGCAATAACTCCAAATTCTGAAATAGCATCATCGTCCGGTAAGGACGATGTTTGAAAGATTGGCAAGGATGCAATAATGCATAAGAATGAGATGCAATCGCTCTAAACGTGACCTAACCCCGATGATTTAGGATCAGTAAGTTGTAATGATTGGTTTAGGGTGTGTTGCACTTTTAGAGTGATTCACATACAAGGTTCTTACTCAGGTGTGATTACTTGGTATTATAAACAGGTAGATAATAAAGCATAATACTCAATTGAGCACACAAAGAATGATTATTGGCATAATGTTAACAAGTAAAGAACAGTGGTCAGTTTTTGTACTATATGGCATGGTTAATGATTAATTATCATATACTTTAAAAGAATAACTTTTGAAGAACATGTTCTTTAATAAAGAACAAGTATGATAATTAGGTTGAGGGGTTTTTATGGTTGACTATGGTTTCATTTAGTTTCTGGAGTAAGTATTAAATGGATCCCAACAAAGTTGGATTCATCAACACCTAGGGCTTGTAAGATTAAGATAAGCCTAGGTATCCTAAGCAATTATTAGTGTTTGATTGCTATTAGGGTTGGTATACCTGATTGGTGCTAGATAGTTAGGGTTTATAGGTCCTCTAAGATAGGGTTGCTGGCTACTCTTAGTTTTCTTCAAAAGAATAACTTTTGAAGAACATACTTCTTAAATAATAAGAAGTATAACAATTAGGTTGAGGTGGTCTAGGTTTTACTGTTGGTTCTATTGAGTAAGGAATAGTGGTTTCCTAAATAGGATGGTTCATAAGTATCTCACACTAGTAGTGTTGGGGGGATGACCCCCGGTATGCCAAAGGCATGCCAAACCGGATGGTTTGAGCCATCAAGATACCGGTTTAATGTTCATACCGGAACTTAAAGATAAGAACTTAGCTAAGTGAAGCTAAGCCGGTATCCCCAAGAGGGGTATGCCGGAACCAGGTAAGAAGATACCGGGCCACCGGAAGAACGAGCGGGTCGGCAGGACTGGTCAAAGATTCTCTCCAGAGCTAGAAGACAAAGATGAGCTAAGCAAAGTAACTTTAGACGAAGGGCTGACGATAAAGAGAAGGATGACGGTCAAAGAAGCCGGAGGACGTCAGCATCCCCGATTAAAGAGGCCACCGGCGTCTTCTATGATTAAAGTAGCTTTGTAAAGTAGTTTGTCTAGTCAAAGATGCCATTAGGGTTTCTTGCCTCGTAGGCCACCTCTCCCCTATATAAGGAGAGGGGCTGCCCCTCTTACGGGCAGACGCACGAAGAGAGCTAGGTTTAGAAGAGCTTGTACTGAGAAACTTGTAACCTGTTGAGATCTATAAAGAAGATGATCTAGAGCGAGTTCTTCCTTATGTCTTTCTTCTTCAACCTCTAGCCTTGGCTAAGTTCTTGAGGAAACCATCCGGAAGTTCATCCCATCTAATCACAAACCCTCCCCCGAATCCTCTTGCGTCCATTCGGCCCCAACTTAAGCCATCCTATGGCATCCGTCTGCATTCACCACGACGACGGTTGGCGCCCACCGTGGGGCATGAAGTGGCGCATGCCGGAATACATATTCGGGCGGGCATCCTCGAGTTCGCCGGCGAGCGGACGATGTCTGCGCTCGTCCAGAGCATCTACTCCATCGACTTCATCAACGACAACGCGGGCTGCTTCGCCAACGGCGGCATCTTCCCCAAGAACGGCCGCATCATCGAGTTCGGCAGCCACCGCGTCTACTTCGGCACCGTCCCCGTGCGCCGGCGCCTCTCGCCGGTGCTGGTGGCACCGGACCCGCCAAGGTGGCTCTGTGCAGGCCGCGCCGCCGGCAGCGGTCCGAGGTGATGATGGCTGGCGCCGCCGGCGCGGGCAAGGAGGCTGCGGACGAAGTTGCCGGTCGTGCGGCTGCGACCCGTGCGGCCAAGCCACCGCTGGAGCGCGACACCGGCGCGCCCGGAGCGTCTTCCGCACCACCGGCAACACCTCTCCAAGCGGCGATGAACGTGCTGGCAACGCCCATCACGCAGAACATCGACCCGGCAACGGCTCAGGCGGAGCTGGAGGCGCAGCGCCAGAAGATACTCGAGAGCGGCAAAGACGTCGTCGTGGCGCGGCGCGAGCTAAACCTAACCGTACGTGAGTATAACGCTGCCCATGGCTTTGCTTCGTTAGCGCTCATGCTACTAGGATACCGGAAAACCGGCTTAAGGCTCGCAATCTAGATCAGGATTTGCGTAAGGAAGTTCTTACCGGCAAGAGTACCTCTCGCATCCGCTAGCATTGTAGAGAAACCTAAGTACAGTAGTCCGGATAAAACCATAAAAGCTGCTAAGGCTGCTGTAGATCTGTGTGACTCGCTTACCGGAGAGGCTCTGGCAAAACAACAAGAGTGTGTCAGAGAGCTGCTAGATACTGTAGAGCAGCAGAACGCGGAGCAGCTGGCTAAGCTGAACAAGGCTATAGCCTCGAAATCTGCGCGTTCAACAAAGAATGCCGGAAGCAAGTCCCATGGGCAGGCCTCGTCCCCCCATCTGGACAGAAGAAGAGAAAAAGAAGTGAACGCACGGCAGATGATCGTGTACGATCCGGTCCTTGCCGGTAAACAACAAGCCGGGCAACACGATGCCGGTAGAAAAAGCCAAGGGGCAGAGCGAGGCTACGCCAAGGAAGGCTATGCCGGAAACAATCATGCCGGTAGACACGAAACCGAGCAAAACTATCCGGCTGCAAGGGCAGCGTACGATGAGGAGGAGATGCCTCCACCAAGGTACCGGCAGGCAAGGGCCGCGGCACCAGAACATTACGATGAAGCTGATTCAACAAGACTCACCGCTTACCGGAAACCTTTGGGAGAGCGGTTGGGAGAAAGAAACTTGCCGGAACGGGATGCGAGGCACCGTCCGGACAGAGTATACCCGTCGTAAATGATTGAGGCGAGAGGGTCCTCCGGGCCCAAAGTGCTTTGGCCCAAGGATCATGAAAGAGCCACCACCGGTTCGCAACTTTCAGTTGCCCCGTGACACCAAAACGTACGATGGCACCACTAAGCCGGAAGACTGGCTCGCGGATTACGTGACCGCGGTATACGTTGCTGGTGGCGGAGGAGTCATAGCTGGAGGAGGAAACCGGCGTTGGGCTGTGAGAATTGTGCCGACGTTCCTAGTAGGACCGGCAAGAATCTGGCTGAACAACTTGCCGGAAGGAAGCATAAATGGCTGGTTGGACTTTGAGGAAGCTTTTGTGAGCAACTTCGAGCAGCACCTACGAAGGCCAAACAGGCCTCGACAGCTCGCTTTGTGCGTGCAGCGCCCGCAAGAAACAGATCGGGATTACCTGACCCGGTGGAACTCCACCATAAATTCTTGTGAAGGAGTGATAGAAGCACAGGCCATCGCTTGGTTTAGCCAAGGATGCCGGCGAGGTTCGCCTTTGTGGCAAAGGCTGCAGAGGAACATGCCAACAACGTTGGCGGAGATGATGCGTGTGGCGGATAACTACGCGTTGGGAGACCCAATGCAACCGGCGATACAAGCTGAGCCGGAACAATCAAACCCGCCTCAACAGCAGTACGGGACAACCGGAACAACAAAAGGAGGGAAGATTTCCCGGATCGAAGGTATGGCTCGCAACAAGTTGCCGCTGCGGCAGAAAACTCGATGCCGGCGGCAGCCAGAGGCAAAGAACCGGATCGCAGCCATGGGCTGGTCCTAAGAAACAGTGGGTCAAAAAGAAACCCTGGGGCCAGAAAAAGAACTGGCAAGAACCCGCAAAATACACCATGGAAGCTGCCATGGATCAACCTTGCCGGTGGCACACGCCGAATCCGGCTCACCCGTCGAACCACTTGACAAAAGATTGTACCCGGACCAAGTACTTGATGCAAAAGGGGGCGGTAAAAGACACCCAAGGGCAAGGAGGCAATGCAATGATGCCACCACCGGACATGCCGCGTCAGCAGCAGCTACCACCACCACCACCGCTTACCGGGGCAAACGCCTTGCCGGTACACCCTCAACAAAACAGGCAGCGAGATCAGCAAGTCAATCAGGTGGGAGAAGGCTACGACCAACCACCTCCACCGACACCCTTGGGCCGGAACGTTTATAAGGACCCTGATGTGTGCTGTGTCGTGTTCGTAACCGAGCCGACAGACAAGCAAAGCCTGCGCCGTCGTTCCATGGAGGTGAACGCAGTGATGCCGGCAGTGCCAAAATACATGCCATGGGCAGATCAGGAACTCTCGTGGTCATACCGGGATCACCCTAAAATCATGCCGAACCCGGGTGGCTACGCTCTCGTGGTGGACCCAATCATGAAAGGGCCCACGACTCGCGTCAAGTTCAGCAAGGTGCTGATAGGCAATGGGAGCAGCGTAAACATAATGTACAAGCACACCATGCATACACTGGGCATAACAGAAAACATGCTTCATCCAACGCACACAACGTTCCATGGAATCGTTCCGGGTTTGTCCTGCGCACCGGTTGGAAAAGTCCGGGTGGATGTATCGTTTGGAGGACGTGACAATTGCCGGGTTGAAAACCTTGAGTTCGAGGTGGTGGACTTAGATAGTCCGTACCATGCATTGCTCGGGGAGACCGGCACTGGCGGCCTTCATGGCCTCGACCCATACGGCGTATCTCAAGATGAAGATGCCGGCACCTCGTGGACCCTTGACTGTGGTGGGAAACTACAAGATCTCACTGGAAACAGCGTCTGCCGGGTCAAACCTAGCAGAGTCGCTGGTGATCGCGGAGGAAAAAAGAAGGATGCAAACCGCAGTTGCGCTGGCTCAGTCCTCACAGTTGAGCTTAGCGGCAATGAGTGCAAGTCCGAGCGCTCCAGCTGTTCAAACCGACAAAGGAAACAAAGGACATCGTGCTGGACCCGGCTTTCCCCGAGCGTACCGTTCGTATCGGTGCCGGTCTCGGTGAGGCATAGGAAAGCGCGCTCGTCGGCTTCCTCCGTGAGAATCGGAATATCTTTGCCTGGTCTATCGATGACTTGGTAGGTGTTCCGAGGGAGCTGGCTGAGCACTCTCTAAACGTTCGGAAGGATGCCAAGCCGATGCGACAACCATTGCGCCGGTTCGCTGAAGATAGGAGGAAGATCATTGGAGAAGAGGTGACGAAGATGCTAGTTGCCGGTTTCATTGTGGAAGTCACGCATACTGAGTGGCTAGCCAATCCGGTGATGGTTGAAAAGAAGAAGGACGAGAACCTGGAGGCAAAGGCTCCAAAGGTGTGGCGCATGTGCATCGACTACACCAACCTCAACAAGGCTTGCCCAAGAGACCCTTTTCCTTTACCACGGATCGATCAAGTGATTGATTCCACTGCTGGGTGTGAGTTGTTGTCTTTCCTGGATGCGTACTCCGGTTTCCACCAAATCCCCTTGAAAAAGGAAGATCAAATAAAAACTACGTTCATTACCCCGCACGGGGCTTACTGCTATATCACTATGCCTTTTGGTTTGCGCAACGCTGGTGCAACGTACCAGCGCTGTATGCAAAAATGCTTGTTTGATCTAATCGGAAAGAATGTGCAGGTGTATGTGGACGACATCGTGATAAAAACTAAGGTAAAAGATACCCTAATTGATGATATCCGGCAAACATTCGATAACCTAAGAAGGTTCCGGATGAAACTCAATCCGGCAAAGTGTACCTTCGGTGTCCCTGCCGGCAAGCTGCTGGGTTTCCTCGTCTCAAGCCGAGGCATTGAGGTCAATCCAGTAAAGATCAGGGCAATTGAGAGAATGACGATACCGCAGGATCTGAAGGACATGCAAAAATTTACCGGAAGCTTAGCATCGCTAAGCCGGTTCATAAGCAGGTTAGGAGAAAAGGCCTTGCCGCTATATGCTTTAATGAGAAAATCCGATAAATTCGTCTGGACCCCTCAGGCGGACGCAGCGTTCAAGGAGCTGAAAACGATGTTAGCTACCGCGCCAATATTGGCTTCGCCATTGGAAAGAGAACCGATGTTGCTATACATAGCAGCAACCAACCGGGTCGTGAGTGTAGTTGTGGTAGTAGAGAGAGAAGAGGAAGGAAAAACCGTCAAGAGGCCGGTATACTACCTGAGCGAGGTGCTCTCCCTCTCAAAGCAAAACTACCCGCACTTCCAGAAAATGACCTATGGCGTGTTTATGGCCGCCACAAAGCTCAAGCACTACTTTGAGGAACATCCTATAAAGGTGGTGAGTGAAGCACCCATCTCCGATATCATGTGCAACAAGGACGCTAGCGGCAGGATTGCGAAATGGGCAATACAGATATCACCGTATGTTCCGGTGTACGAAAGAAGAGACGCCATCAAATCGCAAGCTTTAGCTGATTTTCTGGTCGATTGGGCGGAAATGCAATACAAGCCCCCGGATCAAAGACTAGAATACTGGAAAATGCACTTTGATGGATCCAAGCTCAAAGAGGGTCTAGGTGCCGGTGTGGTGCTAACCTCACCAAAGGGAGATCATCTCCGGTATGTTTTACAAGTACATTTCAGGGCATCAAACAATGTCGCTGAATATGAGGCCTTGATCCATGGGCTTAAGGTCGCAAAAGAAATCGGTGCACACCGGATCATTTGCTATGGAGATTCAGATCTTGTGGTACAGCAGTGTTCCGGCGATTGGGACGCAAAAGATGCCAACATGGCCTCGTACCGTTTTTACGTGCAGAAGATTGCCAGCTTCTTCGAAGGGTGTGAATTTCACCATGTACCGCGTGCAGAAAATGAAGCTGCGGATGCTTTGTCCAAGCTGGGCTCATCCCGACAAGAAATTCCTCCCGGAATAGCCTTGGCACACCTGAGAGTACCATCAATCAAGCCAAGTCCGGAGTCGGAATCAATTTTTGTACCGGAGTCACACATTGTACCAATGGATATCGACGAAGGAAACCCGGGGACTGTTCCGGTAAGCTCGGGGACTGTTTCGGTAAGATCGACCGCTGCCGCACAGGTACCGGGGGAGACAATGTTGGTGGACAGCATGGACATAGACGTACCAGTGTTTCTGGTTAGGGAGACACCGTCATGGGTTAAACCTATTAAGGAATTCCTGGTCAACGGCACCTTGCCGGTCGACGAAAATGAGTCAAGAAGAATCCAAAGGAGATCCAAGGCTTACACCATCATCAATGGCGAGATGTACAAGAGAAGTGTTACCGGTGTCCTCCAAAGATGTGTGGAACCGGAAGAAGGGAAGGAAATGCTCGAGGAGATTCACCGAGGAGAGTGTGGGCATCACGCTTCCTCGAGAGCGCTGGTGGCAAAGGTGTTCCGGCATGGGTTCTATTGGCCAACAGCTTTGGAGAATGCGGAGGATATGGTAAGAAAATGCAACGGGTGCCAGAGGTACGCCAAGCAAAATCATACCCCGGCCTCCGGCTTAAAAACGATACCATTGACTTGGCCGTTTGCAGTTTGGTGCCTAGACATGGTCGGCCCATTCAAAACAGCAAGGGGAAACGTGACCCACATCTTGGTTATGGTGGACAAATTCACCAAGTGGCTAGAAGTCAAACCCATCGCAAAGTGTGATGGGCGCACAGCGGTTAAATTCTTAAAAGATGTCATTTTGCGGTATGGGTACCCACATAGTATCATCACTGACAATGGCACAAACTTTGCTCAAGGTGAGTTCAAAAGATTTTGTGAGGACAACAACATCCGGTTGGATTTGTGCTCAGTCGCACACCCACAAGGCAATGGCCAAGTGGAAAGAACAAACGCCTTGGTTCTTTCCGGTATCAAACCGAGACTCATCGATGCGGTGGAAAAATCGCCGGGGTGTTGGCTCGATGAGCTACCATCAGTGATGTGGAGCATAAGAACTACTCCAAACCGGTCTACCGGATACACTCCATTCTTCATGGTTTATGGAGCAGAAGCGGTCATACCAACCGACATTCTCCATGATTCACCAAGGGTACAACTATATAATGAAGAAGAGGTAAAGGAAGCTCGAGAGAACGATGTGGACTTGCTAGAAGAAGCAAGAGAGCTGGCCCTGGCAAGAACAGCCATTTACCAGCAGAACCTCAGACGCTATCACAGCCGGAAGGTTAACCCAAGAGTGTTCCGGGAAGGGGACCTGGTGCTACGCCTGGTGCAGCGCACTGAAGGCAGGCACAAGCTTTCCCCGCCGTGGGAGGGGCCTTTCATTGTGAGCAAGGCTCTCCACAATGATGCCTACTACCTGATTGATGCACAGGAATGGAAGAAAGGAAAGGCGGACAGGTCCGGAGAGGAGACCAAGCTTCCATGGAATGTAGCCTTGTTGCGTCCTTTCTACTCTTGAAGTTGTGGTGTAAGAAGTTCCTTTTTGTACCTTATTTGCTATGAATAAAAGATGTCGGAACCTCGAATGAATCTCGGGGACTACCCCACTAAGTTGCATGTAACTTGTCTATTTTTTCAGTTTACCGGTTGCTTATTGAACGTTTTTTCTTTCCGGTTTAGTAGTGTGCTAAACCCTACCGGAGTCTTCGACTCTGCTGCTGTCTGCAAACCGGCTTCATGGCAAGCAAGATAAACCGGTAGGGAATAAGCACATGAACTGCGAAAAGGAGGAGCGGGAGAGAACAATCCGGAAAAGTTTAACTAACCCCGGTTATACCGGTTTTTTGCAAAAATTTCGAGTTATTTCTAAGTTCAAGAAGATGCTTGTTTTGGGGAAAGAACCTTGTACTCATACGCCAAAGAATGCCCAGAGAAGGCAGGCAGAGCCAAGGCAAAAGAACCAAGTATGCATCGAATTGGATGCGGAAACAATCTAGAAATCTTTGCAGTACAGGATAAAAGCAAAACCATGAGCAAGTGTGCTAAAGCAAACATAAGATAATTAACACCGGTATAACATACCGGCATAAACTGTTGTGCCACAACCAAAAGCAGATTTAAAGTTTTACACCATAAACCCCGGCATACCGGGGTAGAATTTAACAGAGCATTGTTTTAAGGCACGCAGGGCCAAACAGCACGACAAGGTAAATCTTAAGGCAGGTAATCAGGCAGCAGGAGCTTCCGGAGGAGCGTCGCCAGCATCAGCGTCGTCTAGAGGCTCCTCCTCGGCTTCATCCTCTTCCTCATCAAGATAATCTTGAACGTCGGAGAGGGGAGGGATGAAGGTGCGCATTTCGGCGTACTCCGCGATATGGTACGCACGATCCCGCCGCTTAGCGGTAAGAATCGGGTCCGGATCGGTTTCCGCGCCTTCGCGCACTCCGGTGAGGGCATCCAGGTCGAGCTCCGGTACCGGGAACAAGCGACGCGGAGGGCGGAGTCCGCTCCGAGCGCGGGCAGAGAGCACTGCCACTCGCGAATCCTCCTGCCGGCGCCCTTGAGACGGTCGCTGATGAGGGAGAAGGTATCCGGCACCTCCTCGCCAGGCCACAGGGTCCTGAAGAGCTGGGTAGCTACATCAGGAATGTCAGATAGATTGCGATCTATGGCGCGCATATGAGACACCCGCGCGTTAAGCGCGACCAGATGGTCGTTGGGCGTCCATGGCACGGTAAGATTCGCTTGGCCTTGGTCCTTGCAGCGCGCGTCAACCTTCTTAACAGCATACTTCTGTGAGTCCGGAAAGAGGCCTGCGCGAAGAAAGAAAAAGGCTAAGGAAGAGAATCCGGAAGAAAAAGAGACCGGAAGGAAAAAAGGCTCGTATGCAGAAGTCAAAATGTGCAAAGGAAAAGGACTCACGGTAGGCAAGTGCGTCAGTTTGCAGGATCAACTGGTTGCATTCCTTGTGCTCCTCCTCCAGCCGCGCGGCTTTCTCCTCAGCACCCTTCCGGGCCTTGGCCAGCTCCTCCAGCTCAGCCCGCAATACCACGGTGGCATTGCTGGCGTCCTCCAGAGCCTCGTCCATCTTGGCCGCTGCATCAGCTTCAGCGGCTTTGAGGGCCTTGGCATGGTCAAGCCCCAGCTGAATGAGCTGGGACTTGAGCTCCTGGTAGCTGGTCTTGTGGGCGCTCAGCTCTTCCTGATGTTGCCGGATGAGCTGGTCCTTCTCCTCTGCAACCCGGAAAAGAAAATATTAACAAGATTATGCTAGTAAATATGAAAAGGAAACCAAGATAACATGAGAAAGGAGAAAAGTTATACGTTGGGCGGTGGCGAGCTGGTCCTTGAGAGCGTTAATGGAAGCTTCCGGGATCACTGTTAAGCAGAAATTGCGAATGTTAGGAGGAAAAAAGGTTTCCGGTAAGAAATGTGCCGGCAGAACAAAAATTTACCTTGGCACTTATCGTGTGCCTCAGCGAGCTCCCGATGCTCCCATAAGAGCTCCTCAAAGAGGGCCTTCCGAGCGTCAGCCGTGAGCTGTTCAGAAAGAAGAAATGAGTTAAGTTTTGCGCTAAGAACAAAGTTCTTAACCCGAAACTCGGGATCGGCAGCGTGCCGGTTTTGCGCGTTTCTAAGATAAGTTTTGCGCTAAGAACAAGGTTCTTAACCCGAAACTCGGGGATCTGGCAGTGCCGGTTTTGCGCGTTTCTAAGATAAGTTTTACGCTAAGAACAAAGTTCTTAACCCGAAACTCGGGATCGGCAGCGTCGGTTTTGCGCGTTTCTAAGATAAGTTTTGCGCTAAGAACAAGGTTCTTAACCCGAAACTCGGGGACTGGCAGTGCCGGTTTTGCGCTAAGTTTCTAAGTTAAGTTTTGCGCTAAAAGCTGCGCTCTCACCACAAAACTCGGGGACTGGGAAGATAGACAAGATAGAAACCGGCATGAAACTAAAGAAAAGATAGAACAAAGCCGAAAACGAAGAAACCGGTAAAGATTGAAAAAAGTTAGTAGAACGTACCATCAAATTGTTCGTGGCATCGTACCACGCGCTGTCGAGCTCTTTCACGGCGCTGCGGAGCCGCATGAAGTGCTCCTCGGAAGACCGGTCCCCGACAGGTCGGGTGCCGGCAGCCTCGTCCCTGCCCAGACCGCGGGTCGCCGGAGTCATGTCTGCGGCTTTCCACTTTTGGGCGTAGGGAAGGAGATGCCCCAGGTCCCGGCCTTGGCGTTGGAACTCAGTAATACGGCCAAGAAGACCGGTGGCCTTCGTAGCGGTATCCTTGGCGGCCTTGGAAACGTGCAGCACCAGAGGCTGCTGGCCGACGGAAGGGGCGCTGGAGGCCGTCGCCTTCCCCTTAATGAGCTTGGAAGTCTTGGGCGGCGGCGCGGTAGGAGCGGCCCCGAGAGGCTTGGCGCGAGGAGCACCTGGCGGCGGCATGAGGATGGTTCGTGGAGAATGGGGAGCGCTGGGCGCATCACCCGGTTTGGAACTTTCCGGCGCGGAAGGTTCCGGCGCGGAAGTTGTCATTTTTTCAAGGACGGGAGGAGCCGGAGGCTCCGCCCGCCCGGCAGCTTCTTCTTCTTCTCCGGCGCCGATGTTGCTGGCGCCGGTATCCTGGTTCTCTGGGAGGAAGGAAAGATCCTCCTCCGTGCGGTGATCTGGTGATGAAGGGGCCGCACGCCACGAATTTGTTGTGCCCCCCCGAAAGGGAGGCAGAGGTGTTGCCAGCACCAGGTGGTGCCGGGCTTGAGCGAGGAGGAGGGGTTGAAGTCCTTGCGGAATCTTCAGAGCCCGATGGCCTTGGGCCAAGCTTGAGCGCAGGGCTGAGAAAAAGAAAGAAAGAGCAGGTTGGAAAAGAGCAACCGGAAAAAGAACTTGGCAAAAAAGAGGCAAGCCGGAAAATGAAAAACTTACCCGGAAGTAGTTGGCATCGCCTTGCGCCCGTAGCGACGCATGCCCACTTGCTTCTCCCCCACGGGCTCGGTCCGGAAGCGCTTGGAGGGAGGGGCCTGGCTGGGACCGGCATTAGATGCCGGCTGCTTGTTCTTTTGGCCCTGGGCCATGAGTTTGTCCACAAACTCGGAGCCGGCCTCGGCGCGCAGGGGCGGCACGCGCTCATGGATCTATGGATTGAGTATCGCTAAGAAGCAATTCGCAGGAAAGCGATAGCGGAAAAGTAAAAGAAACCGGAAAAGAAAATACCTCAAGCGTGGTCAGGTCATCGGAGGACCCGGTTGGCTCCGGCGGAGTCCGGCCAAGATGCGCAGCCGGGGTCTTGCCCATCTTCAGATCCTTCCAAAAAATGTAGGGATCTGGGTCGAAGGAGTCAAGGGCGCGCTCCTGGGAAGGTCCTCGCCGCTCTGCTTCAATGAGGGGGAAGCGGTCCTTGGCCTGAAACATGAAAAAATAAGATTAGCAAGAGCAGAAAGTTACCGGCCAAAAACAACCCCAGTCGCATAATCCCTTACTTCTTGGGTCGGAGGGTTAGTAGTGCTGAGGGGGAGGAGGCCCCATTCCCAGTCAAATGGCATAGCAGTTTGGCAAATCTGCTTAGCCTTGCGAACAACGTCTTTTTTGCTAAGCGGACGGCCTGTGATCTTGGTAGGATCACCTAGGCCATACATCTCGCTCATCCTATGCGCGCGGCGCTTCAGAGGAAGCACCCGGCGTGAAATAAAAGTGCGGATGATATCATCCGAGCAGATGTTGGTCTCCTTCTTCAAAGAGGCCAAGAAGCGTACCACCCGGTTGGTTTCAGCATGGTCCGTCTTTGGGTTGTAGCTCCAATTGGTTCTGCTGGGAGGCCCCGCTTGGAAAGGAGGAAGATCAATAAGATCGGCACGGCCGCTGTTCTTCACGTAGAAAAAGGTTCCTTGCCAGACACGGCAGGATTCGAGACCGGCAAACTTAAGGAAGGTGCTCCCCTGGCGAGAGCCAACGATGCAACATCCGCACTCCACGGGCGGCTTGGGCTTAGGGATCTCCTTGCCCTGGACGGAGTTAATCCGCAAACAAAAGAAGCGGGCAAACGTCTCACGAGTGGGACGAATGCCGATATAGGCCTCCATGAAGGTGGCATAGCAAGAAAGGTAGAAGATGGCGTTGCCAGGAAGATGGTGAGGTTGGAGTTTGTAGAAATCTAAAAACTCCCGGAAAAAAGGGGAGGCAGGAAGGCCGAAGCCACGCTCAAAGTGAGGAAGAAAAACAACATATTCACCGGGCCCGGGGTCCGGTTCGATTTCGTCGTCAGGAATCCGGCAAGTGACTCCTTCCGGAATCCTTCGGGACCGGTATAACCAGTCGATCTCGAGTTCGGTGACACTGGAGCCCATCCAGGCTCCGCGGGTGATTGGGGAAGGCTCAGCGCCGGATGACTGGCTGGAGCTACTGGATGCTTCGCCAGAGCTACTCGCTTCAAGGTGGCTACCGGATGCTTGACTAAAGCTACCGGATTCTAAATGGCCACCGGACTCTTGGTGGCTACCGGATCCCTGCTGGTTGCCGGAATCGGTCTCCATCGGATCTGAAGCCGTGGATTCGCCGGGAGATTGTCTACGGCGCTTAACGGGAAAAGAAGAAGAAGGTGCGGAGGAAGATTCCTCGTCGGACATTGGATGGGCTAGGCGAAAAAACAGAAATCCCACACTTGGACCCCGCGTGAAGATCTACGAGTAAGAAGAAAACCAAAGAAAAAGAGGAAATAAGAACACCGTAGACCCAAGATCTGAAAAGCAAGCAGATGGCGAGCGAAGTAAGATTGGAACTAACCTTGAGCGTCGCGATCCATCGAGGAAGACTTTCGCCGGCGAAGGAAGGGACCTGCAGTCACCGACGAGCGCCGTCGACGGCGAGGCGGAGAAGGTCACGAAGAAGCAAGAATGCAGCACGCTCGAAGAAGGTGCTGCAGAAGATTCCCGCACGACGAGGTCCGGCGGAAGCGCGGCGTAAGTTCGCCGGGCGGCGAAGCTCAAGCGAGCAACGGCGGACGGAGAGCGGCGAAGGCGCAGAGGCGAAGAGCACTATGCGCGAAGGTAGGGGAATGCGGAGAAGAGGAAGAAGAAGGGGCAGTTGTGCTTATAAAGGAGAGAGAAGATGGGCTGGAAACCGCTGGGTTGCGGCGGTTCGCCTCGCGGCCCGCGACGGTTCGCGCCACGGGCCGCCACGTGGCCAAGAGGTACACGCGAAAAAAGGGGAGGCCACACGGAGGCGCACACGGGATCCAAAATGGCTAGTGGGATCCGCAGCGGTGCATTAAACGGGCGCGCGGGAGTCGAAGCGAAGTGACCCCTGACACTGGCATGTTAGTTACAGTGCGCATGTCACTGACAGACGCGGGGCCCGAGATATTCTCGACGTCGCCGAGGAAGTGTTTAATGACTAAGATGCCGGAGGATAAGACACCGGATAATGCCTTAAGGAGAAGAGATAGCTATGATTTGGGCAAAGATGCCGGATCCAAGCCTAAGGCCGGATAGATTAAACCGGTATCCTAAAAAGAAAAGAACCTGGCATGGTCTGTTGGATAGGATCCGCCAGACTATACCAGCTTCGGGGACTAATGTTGGGGGGATGACCCCCGGTATGCCAAAGGCATGCCAAACCGGATGGTTTGAGCCATCAAGATACCGGTTTAATGTTCATACCGAAACTTAAAGATAAGAACTTAGCTAAGTGAAGCTAAGCCGGTATCCCCAAGAGGGGTATGCCGGAACCGGGTAAGAAGATACCGGGCCACCGGAAGAACGAGCGGGTCGGCGAGACTGGTCAAAGATTCTCTCCGAGCTAGAAGACAAAGATGAGCTAAGCAAAGTAACTTTAGACGAAGGGCCGACGATAAAGAGAAGGATGACGGTCAAAGAAGCCGGAGGACGTCAGCATCCCTGATTAAAGAGGGCTCCGGTGTCTTCTATGATTAAAGTAGCTTTGTAAAGTAGTTTGTCTAGTCAAAGATGCCATTAGGGTTTCTTGCCCTGTAGGCCACCTCTCCCCTATATAAGGAGAGGGGGCTGCCCCTCTTACGGGCAGACGCACGAAGAGAGCTAGGTTTAGAAGAGCTTGTACTGAGAAACTTGTAACCTGTTGAGATCTATAAAGAAGATGATCTAGAGCGAGTTCTTCCTTATGTCTTTCTTCTTCAACCTCTAGCCTTGGCTAAGTTCTTGAGGAAACCATCCGGAAGTTCATCCCATCTAATCACAAACCCTCCCCCGAATCCTCTTGCGTCCATTCGGCCCCAACTTAAGCCATCCTATGGCATCTGTCTGTTCACCACGACGACAAGTAGGGTTTAGTGGAACAGGGTTATGTAAAGTAAAATAACAGGTATGGTTGCTATTAGGGTTCATCATAATGGTGTGATGTTGAACCTGGATAGGTAAGGTTGATGTATCTGAGGATTGGAACTAGGATTTGCATTAGGTTAACCCTATTTGAACATCTACTTCTGGTGAAGATGAACACATAGAATTCCCATATATTAGGGTTGGGTTTTTCTACATTTTATGTGGCTAAGACAAGTATTTGTTTACTACTGTGGTTCTATAATTTGAAAGTAGGTACCATGATCACATATTCTAACCTAGGGTTTAGGCTAGAAGCAATTTAAGGTTTACATGTAATAATGGAGCTAGGGTTGGTGCATGATTGAATTGGGGTTTTAGGGTTCCACATAAAATTATGAGGTTATCATTTATTTGTTTATAATGGAATTAGGTTTTCCTAATCACCCTATAATTCTTGGATTAATAACTTCATTAAGAAAATTGAAGTTATTAATAAATTTGAAATGAAAATAATGTTGGAGTTGCTATTTCACTATTTTTAATTAATTAATAATTAAGGTAATTGTTATTTAGGGTTGAAATCCTTCTAATAAGGATTTACAAATTAACAAATAAAGAAATTTAATTTTAATGTTTTCTTTATTTATTTACTGGTTTTTATTTAATTTAAAAAGTTTTCCTAATTATTGAATTTTAATTGTATTTTGAATTAAAAGAAAAGGCTTAATTAACAAGTGTTAAACAATTGAATTTTTATTTAGAATAAAAATTTCATATTATATTTTTATTGGATAGAGTTTTCTTTTCTAAGAATTTTAATATCTCATTTATATTTTTCTGACTTAAATTGAATTTTCTAAATTCATTTGAAGTTTCAGTAATTGATGAAATTGAAATAAAACGAGAATTACTAGAGCTACCCAGACTAGATCTACCCGTGGCTATTGACAGGTGGGCCAACATCCACGTCAGCGCAGAGGTGGCAAGGGGAGTTCCTTGCCGGCGATTGGACGGCGGCGGCGCCGTCGTTCCAGGGCTCGCACGGACCAGTGACTAGGACCAACCGAACCAGCACGCTATGGCGAGTTTAATGATGCTAGCGCCGCCTCCCAATGGTCATCGGAGCAAGTCCGGCGGCGAGGACAAGCGGCGGCGCTCGCTGGCTATTGATGCGAGAATGATTGAGGACGAAATCGAAGGAGCTAGGGGGTGCTTGAGCACCGGTGGCTCACCCAGAATACGATGCGCGTGACGGCGAGGTCAGGGGCGGTCGGAATCGTGGGAATCGGCATCTCCCGGTGGCGGAGGAGATGGGCTCGACGAGGAGGCTCCGGGATGATTCACCACGATTCCTCGCGCGGGAGGAGCATGTCGAGGACGGTGGTGCTGATGGTGTCCTCAGCGTGGCTCGGGGATGCCCCAATCGCCGACGGTGAGAGATGGCCGGAGGTGCCAGGGTTTCAATTTGGGGAAAAAATGAAGCAGGGGAAAGGAGAAATTGGAAGCTAGGGTTTCGGCCAGGGCTTTATACGGCGTTCTCACGATCGTCGGTGGTCGCACAGTCAACAACGGCGGCCGGGACGTGGCTCGCCGGCGTCGCGCTGTCGCCCATGCGAAGGGAGAAGGAGACGAAGACGAAGTCGTCGTCTTCGCTCTTATCCGAGCGAATCGGTACGTGTGGGTCGTTCCTGGGCTGTGATTTGGGCTGCCTTCGTGGGCCGATTGCTGGGCTGCTGCGGCCTGGTTTCGGCTGGTAAGCCCCTTTTCTTTTATTTTATTTTCTGTTTTGTAGTTTTTATTTAATCTGATTTGAATTTCCATTCTATTTTGCAGAATTTGTAATGTGTGGATCCTTGTGTAATTTATAAATATATTAGTATGAATAATATTAGATCTTAAAACATTTTATCTGTGTAATGACACTATGGTTTATTAAATGTTATTAGAGTTTGGAAATGGCATCTTTATAGTCATAATTTCCAATATTATTTTAAGTTGGTCCAAACTATTTCTCAAAAGGTTCTTTTAATTACCTATTGATAGTTAAGTTTTTATATTTACCTTTTGTTACATTGCATTAAACAATTTACAAGGCATAGCTTAATATCTAGTTTCTTATTTGAGCATATGATCTCATAACATTATTTCATGTGCTCCTGGTGGTTATTGACTTGGAGAATTGTTTAAGGTTATTTTAGAGTATTATTGTCATCTATTAAACCCTTAGTTTAATATGGTTAAGGTGGATCTTATTCCTCTCATGAGACTACTATTTATTTGGAAACACTAGTTAGTGGCACCTACATAGGCATAGCTTGGAAGATAGGTTAAGTTGTTGTTTTGATTCATTTCAGGGTTGACTAATTAATCCCCTTACTCATATTCAAACTTAGGCATGGTTCTAGGATTATACTTGTGATCCCCAAATGATGCACCAACTAGGGTTTAGTTTCACATATCCATGATAAGGGGTTACTTGTTTAATAGTTCATGTGCTTCTCTAATTTTATAAGGATTTGGGAATTGGTTTTACCTTCTACCAATTAACTTCTATTATTATCCTCAATTAATCATTAAAGTAACTATAATGGTTATAGTTCTTTTTATAGTTAACTTTGGTCTTATGGATGGATGATTTCTCACCATATTAAATATGGAATTTTACTCTAAGGTTTTCTTAGGTTCTTAAGTGAAGAATAGGTGGAATGTAAATGTGGTAGAATTATACTTGTGATCACCAAGTGGTTCACAAGTTAAGGTTGGGATATAAGCTTGGGTTTGCTTACTTGTGATCTCCCTATGATTTCATGTGGAAATGGGATCTACTTATACTAGTAGGGTTTAACTTATCCTCACATATCTCCAAAGCATGATCATATATTATATATGATCATCTTGTTCTTAATGTCTTTACTTCAAATTCTTAGGGTTTATGATCATCACTTAATTTATAATGATCAAGGTTTGGATTCCTGGTGTATCTCTCATTAAATGGGTTTCTCACTTCCATGATCAAGTATTGTCTTGATCAACTAGGGTATAATATCTCTCTTATAGTTTCTTGGGTGGACATGGTTATGGTTGTCTCAATAGATTTTATCCCAGGAGAATGCCTGAGATATTCTGTTAGGGTTTTACTTAAACATTGTTGATATTATCATCTGGGTATATGGATAGTTTTCTCCCTCACATTCAAGTGTTGGCTTAACTTTCTTGAATGTAACACCTTAGCTTGAGCTTCCTCATAAATGAATAGTTATTCTAGGGTTTCTCTCAAAGATAATGATTTGAATATATGGATGCATATCCAAGGCTTAGCTCAAGGTTTGTTATTGCTTCTCTAATAAATAATATAGAACTCTCACCTCTCTAGGTTTGGTGTAAAACTATTTGGAATAGGGAAGAATATATATTTCTTAAGTTGCTCTCCTTGTCATGATTCCATGTTTTAAGTGGAATCAATACCATGAGGTGTATGGTAGGATCATGGATTAGTTTTAAGACATGGAAAAGATAAGTGAAGAATAATTTCTCCAATTATTGTTACTTGGTTTCCAATTAAATGGATGTTCATATGTTATGGCAAGGAATATCATATTATAATATTTTATAGGATCAAGTAATTGATCATTGAGTAAAGTGTTGTTGTGTTAGTTTTAATTCCATTTGATCTAACCCCTTAGATCAAATCATCTCTACCCAAAACAAGGTTTTACCAATGTCACATTGAGGTTTATAGCGCTTGACTTGATGAGCTACTTCAATTCCACCAAGGTCAAGTGAAACTTCGATTCTTGTGACTTGTTTTACTTTAAAGCGCGAAAATTCCCCAGATTTTCTATGCATGAATGCAATGCACACATCTGTTTCCTCTATTTTTGTAACCCCATTACCTGGGATATTACAGTATCTACCCCTTAAACTAGACTTCGTCCTCGAAGTTTGAACTCTCTCACGTTTCCGAAGTGTGGTTCTGACTTATGCAGACTACAACTTTTCTCGAACTCCGTATTGATCTTACTGGATATAATTGAATATATCCCTTGTCCAGATTCTTCCTGGAATCCATTAGGGTTTGTATCTGAACATCAGTTTCTTGCTCCAGTTCTACGATTTTTCTCCGGAATCTAATAATACTTGTCTCTGAACCATGGTTTCTAACTTTAATTAGTCTTTCAACTCTATAAGCTTGTTTCCTTTCTCATGGAAAATTCAATGATTGGGACTTCTTCTTGTCCTGACAGTCTTTATTGAGGACTAATCGGATAACATTCTCCTATTTGATAAAATAGGTCTTTGTTTTCCCTTACTACCAAAATTGCAGTAATGGTACTTGGTAAGGCACTAACTATGGAATTGGTCGTGATGGTTTATTTTTCTAATAATGGATTAGACTTATATAGTCCATCCAATCATGGTTTATAGTTGATACCTATAACTATTTTAGGTTATTTAGGTTCCATGAAAGGAATTCTTCAAATAAACTTTAGTTTTGGTATGGTCAATCTACTTCAATCTTTGGCCTTCTTTAGCTATATTTGGTCTTCGGTATTTTCTTCATCCAACTTCTTTATCTTTGACTTACTTGAGCTTAAGTACTTCTGAGTAGATATTACTTACTTGCTCAAGTTATAATCCACTTCTTACGTCCTCGACAGTAGTGTTCAACAATCTTATGAAAATAAGATCGAACTTCCTCTCAGTTCAGACCTTCTTCTTCTACCTTACTCAAAATATTGAGTTATTGTACAATCAACTCAATCTTTACTCTACCCCTTAGAGTTTTCTTATGGTCTTCAACTCCTTTTCTTCCAACTATTGGACTTATGATTAGAATATTGGTATGGTCTTGTTTATAATTTATATTCCTCTAAGGTTTTGCGAAGAAACTTTGTGGTGTATCCACTCAATTGTGGACATCCAATGTGAATCCTTTGACTAAATGTTTATAGATCTAGCTATTTGGCTGACAAGATTTTTTATTTGTTCACAAACTTTTGTTACAACTAATTAAATTGTGGACTATTTGTAATACCAACTGATACCAACTGTGGTTATTATACCAACTGTGGCTATTTGATATCTAAAAATGGATTCTATTATAGGTTACGATCAACTGGACGAGACATCTACTACTTTATCTCGCAGTATTGATATTATACCAATTGTGGTCTTCTGATATCGACTATGGTCTTCTTATGTCTGCTATGATTTCATATATCACCTTCCTTCATACAGGGTTTATTTTGCAAGAAATTCACTAGCTGACACTATGATTATAGTATCCTAAGTGATTTCCCATGCATTCCCTCTTCTATGTTGACTATGGATCTGCTTCAGCTTCACCATAATCACCATATTTCTTACCTTCATGCTTCTCATTTACTAGAGTACTCCTCTGTTGAGGTATAGCATGAATGTTGATTGGCACTTCCTTCAGAGTATTGTGGTTGCTTCCCACAACTTTGTTTCCTTTATCTGATGAACCTTCATCTTGTCTTCAAAATATACAGAATTCGTCACTTCCTCACACAAATACCATTACCCTCTAGATCTATAGCACCAAGTAAGAACTTGATATTGCAACATGCATTTGCATACCAAAGTCAAACTTCATGTATGGATCTAGTCAATCAATGAAAATCCAATAAAATCCAAGAAGATTTAGCTTTGTGTTTATAATACACACCATCATAAGCCTGAATAAAATAGTTGAGTATGACATCTCTAAACATCAGGCTCTGATGTGTAATATATAACACCACATAAGATAGGTTTGTATCGTGATACTTAGCACGAATATAGGGAATTCTACTATTTGTCTCAACCTTTACCTTAATTGCACATTTGCAATGAGATAAACTTGAAACAAAGTGGTCTAGGATAGTTAAGGTTAACCTAATTTTCTTTGGAAGTATTAGCTTAACTTCTATGTTGTTGAGGACTGTCTCCCATGATATCATTTGTTCTAATGTGGCTACTCTATACACATAACTATTGGAATATAGGTCCTATACTTCCAAGTGTTTGTATCATAAGACTATGGTCAAGATGTGCTTGGCACACTTCCCATATTTTTGGAACATAGTTCTTGCACTATTGTCTGACTTCTTATTGTTCTCCACCTAAATGTTTATGATGTTCTATTCCATCACATCATGATTCTCAAGTGAATCTTATATGATCAGCAACTCTACCATATAAGTAGACATATATTATTCCTATCACTCTTCCTTACCTCCCATGATTGACTCATCATGATCTATACTACTCCATATTACTCATAGTTTTCACTTACTATCAATTGTTTCACATGTCTAGATAATTTTACTTACTCATTACTTATCTTGGTCTACATCTTCTATTAGGATATCTTAATTATCTTCATCAATTGATATAACTCCTATTACCAGTCTGGATAACTCTTCCTTAATCATAACATATGTTGGTACACATCTTCCACTAGGATATCTTCCTTATGGTTGTATCCTCTCTTTGGACTACCATGTATTGTATACCAACTGTGGTCTACTCATAATTATTTTAGGATCTTAAGAGTATTCTACATAATTTGAGATTAGCTAGCTAACATTACTTAGGAAATATAGGTAAGAAATGTTGACTCAAGTGTGTCAGGATTATTCTCAAGTGAATATCCATCTCAAGTCATAAAAAAAATTTGGTTCACCTAAGACAACTTCCTATAGACACTACCAATCCTATAGGTCTCCTTTAAAGGGTTTTAATCCTAGGGTCAAAGCATTTGCTCTGATACCAACTGTGGTGACCCGGCATACCACTGCATGGTGTAGTATGCAAGTCTGATATAACACCAATGAAACACCGTTCCACTAGTATTATCACTACAAAAAAGTTCTGATAGACAACGTCTCAAAATCGTCCGCTAAGGGGTATTTTTCGTCGCCTATGGGCCTAACCCGACGATATGGGTTCGTTGGAAATATTTGTCTTGACATTTACCTGGATTGCACAATTGCAATGAGATAAACTTGAAACAAAGTGGTTTGGGATAGTTAAGGTTAACCTAATTTTCTCCGGAAGTACTACTTAACTTCCATTTTGTTGAGGACTACTTCACATGTGTTTCCGGTGTTCTATGTGGCTACGCTAAACACATAACTATTAGAGTTCATTACCTATACTCCAAGGTTTCTTTAAAAGCTATGCTCTAATTAAGTCTTCTTCAGACTTTGGACTATGGTTCTAGCATACTTAACATAGTTGCCATGGTGTTGGATCAGTAATCTTGCACTATTGTTTAACACTTGGCTTCTGATTGTATTCCTCCTAATTATTCAGGATGTTCTACTCATCACATAATGACTCTCAAGTGAATCATATATGATTAACAACTCTACCATGTAAGTAGACATAATTTTATTCCTATCTCTCTTCCTTACCTCCCATGATTGACTCATCATGGTCTATACTACCTCATATGACTCATAGTTATCACTTACTATCAATTGTTTCACAAGTTTAGGTAAATTTTACTTACCCTATTACTGGTATTGGTATACCCTTCTAATAGGATATCTATTTTCTATACATATCTTCATCACTTGATATTACTTCTATTACAGGTCTGAATAATTCTTACTTAACCATACCATGTGTTGGTACACATCTTCCAATAGGATATCTTCCTTATGGTTGTATCCTCTCTTTGGACTACCATGTATTGTATACCAACTGTGATCTACTCATCTTTTGTTTTAAGGACTCAATGGTGTGTTATATGTTTGGGATTAGTAACTTTACTTATGAAAGATAGGTAAGAAATGTTGACTTAAGTGTGTCAGGATTATTCTCAAGTGAATACTGATGGCGTGTAACTCACACGTTCGTTGGGAACCCCAAGAGGAAGGTATGATGCGCACAGCAGCAAGTTTTCCCTCAGAAAGAAACCAAGGTTTATCGAACCAGGAGGAGCCAAGAAGCACGTTGAAGGTTGATGGCGGCGGGATGTAGTGCGGCGCAACACCGGAGATTCCGGCGCCAACGTGGAACCCGCACAACACAACCAAAGTACTTTGCCCCAACGAAACAAAGTGAGGTTGTCAATCTCACCGGCTTGTCTGTAACAAAGGATTAACCGTATTGTGTGGAAGATGATTGTTTGCGTGAAAACAAGTAAAGAACAAGTATTGCAACAGATTTGTATTTCAAGTATAAAAGAATGGACCGGGGTCCACAGTTCACTAGAGGTGTCTCTCCCATAAGATAAAAGCATGTTGGGTGAACAAATTACAGTCGGGCAATTGACAAATAGAGAGGGCATAACAATGCACATACATGTCATGATAAATATAGTGAGATTTAATTGGGCATTACGACAAAGTACATAGACCGCCATCCAACATGCATCTATGCCTAAAAAGTCCACCTTCAGGTTATCATCCGAACCCCTTCCAGTATTAAGTTGCAAAACAATAGACAATTGCATTAAGTATGATGCGTAATGTAATCAACAACTACATCCTTAGACATAGCATCAATGTTTTATCCCTAATGGCAACAGCACATCCACAACCTTAGAACTTTCTGTCACTGTCCCAGATATCAATGGAGGCATGAACCCACTATCGAGCATAAATACTCCCTCTTGGAGTTAAGAGCAAAAACTTGGCCGAGCCTCTACTAATAACGGAGAGCATGCAAGATCATAAACAACACATAGGTAATAACTTGATAATTAACATAACATAGTATTCTCTATCCATCGGATCCCGACAAACACAACATATAGTATTACGGATAGATGATCTTGATCATGTTAGGCATCTCACAAGATCCAACAATGAAGCACAATGAGGAGAAGACAACCATTTAGCTACCGCTATGGACCCATAGTCCAGGGGTGAACTACTCACTCATCACTCCGAGAGGCGACCATGGCGGTGAAGAGTCCTCCGGGAGATGAATCCCCTCTCCGGCAGGGTGCCGGAGGAGATCTCCGTAATCCCCCGAGATGGGATTGGCGGCGGCGGCGTCTCGCAAGGTTTTCCGTATCGTGGCTCTCGCATCCGGGGGTTTCGCGATGGAGGCTTTAAGTAGGCGGAAGGGCAACGCGGGGGCCACACGAGGGCCCCACACCATAGGTCGGCGCGGCCGGGGCCCGGGCCGCGCCGCCCTAGTGTGGCGGCGCCTCGTGGCCCCACTTCGACTCCTCTTCGG